>NW_015159739.1:148444-177471 GCF_001447785.1 Gekko japonicus
CTCCTGGATGTATTGGAGAGGTATGTAGTGAAACCTGTAGGTTTCCCTCTGGAGAGGCATGTTCCCCCAGAAAAAAAAGCCCTGGGAATTGTCTTGCTCACAGCAACAGGCAAAACCTAGTTTGTATTCACTTGAAAAAGGCAACTTGGTTATGTATTTAATATTATTTAATGTTATTATATGTGTCATATGTGTAACTCTGTTTTAAGCACACCTCTCTCTTAAGGGGTCAGCTTATTCATAATTCTCAGGAGGATATCTTTTCCAGAGTGGAATGACTGCCCCTGGGGGTAGCAAATGTGTTCTGGGACTGGAATGAGTGACCACAGAGTGGAATGAAAGCCCCTGGGGGTAGCAGGAGTATTCTGGGAACGGAATGACAGGCCCAACAGTGGAATGACAGCCCCAGGGGGTAGTAGGAGTGTTTTGCTACCCCTGGGGGCCTGCCATTCCAGTCCCAGTCCACTCCTACTACATCCAGGGGCTGTCATTCCACTCTGGGTCCTGTCATTCCAGTCCCTGAACACTCCTGCTACCCCAGGGGCTGTCATTCCACTCCCTGGTCTCTCATTGCAGGCCCAGAGCACATCTGCTATCCCCAGGGGCTGTCATTCCCATCCCAGACCACTGCTACTAAATCCAGGGGCTGTCATTCCACTCTAGGGCCTGTCATTCTAGTCACAGAACACAGTGGGTTTTGGGTTGCAGTTTGGGCACTCAGTCTCTAAAAGGTTTGCCATCACTGTTCTAGGCATTGTTGAGCAAGTCTGGAGGCGAATTATGAAATTGAAGAACACAGGAAAGCTGTCTTCCCCCTCCCCTCCAAGTTGCCCATTGGACCATCTAGCTTAAAACTTATGGTTTCTAGTAGGGGTGATCTCAAAGGGTAGAACAAGGTCTCTCCATGCACCTGCTGCCAGTGACGCTTGGAATCAAAGCAGAAACCTTTTGTATGCCAAGCCACTGAATGAAGGAATTGGGGAAAGAAGGTCCATCTGTGTTTTCTCAAGGGGTCGGTTTTAATTGAGGTATGCATACTCTTAGCCTGACCTGTCTCACTCTGAAAGCTGAGGTGGAGTAGCTAAGATATAGAACTTGGACAAGGCAGAGCAGAAGTGGATTCAGATCCCTGTTTAGGAGTACCCTAATTAAGTTAATAACAATGTACCTACCTATATAGTTTAAGTTTAAAAAATTTGGCTCTCAAAATAAATTTCAATTGTTGTACTGTTGATATTTGGCTCTCTTGACTAATGAGTTTGCCCACCACTGGTCTAGGGTACATAGGAATTGCAAAGATACAATATTACAAATAATACAGCTTTAAAAAGTATTTTGGGTTTAAACAATAATTTAAAGCCTTATATCTTAAAGCGATTTTACTAATTTTAAAATAAAGTATTTCAAAAGATTTTTTTTTCAGATTTCCCCCAAAATTCCATTTTTAAAATTGGAAGTAAGGGGGAGGGGGGTGCATGTGAAAGAATACACATACTTTCATTTGCTACTGTAATTTTGAGGAGAGGGGTCTTTGTCATATCTCTACCTCTAATACTGTGTGAAGATGGGGATTCCCCACCACACCTTTTCTATAAACATATACAAGATTCCCAGAGCACTAAACTTCCAGTTACATACTCTCAATTATCAGTGCTTTGTCTTCATTTACCATGAAGCTTCCTTCTCAGTGGTCCAGGAGTGGGGCAGTCCTGCCCGCCCAATTTCAGGGGGGGGCAACTTTGGGATTTACAGCAGAGTGCTGAGAATGGGGAGTTCTTTTCAGGTGGGGAACATGTAACTCACACAGTAGAAGTTAAGACAGCCAGATTAGCCAGAAAAGGATTCAGCCTTTTTATTCAGGCTACTGGCAACCAGTTTGAGTTCTGACAGTTTTATGGGTTGGTTTGTCCACACCTGGTCAGAAGAGTTTTTATTTTCAGTTTTGGAAGGGGGAAATCATGGCTTGGTGATGACTAGGGGGTTCCCAGGGGACAGGCCCCTACCCCAGCAGGATCAACATGGAGGGACCAACCCTGTTTCCAGAGAAAATACTAGGACCACTGGAGAATTGCTTTCCATATCCAAGAAGTCTCATTTAACCTTGGAAAATTTTAGTTTGGAAAATTTTCTAGAAATTTTTTCCCCAGGAAATGTTGCCATATATGTGATCTTCCACTTAATTTTTTTTCAATAGAATTTAACTCTCTTCCATAGAAGTCAGTGGTGTACCTCAGGTCTTTCCTGCCACTTTCTGTAGCATTACTTGTTAGTTCCATGTAGACTGGTGATTCTCTCTGTCTTCCATTATATGAGAGCAGACATATAAATAATAATTTTAGCTTTGGTTTTGATTTGACATGTACAGCCAATCAGATGAATTAATAACCTGACTTTTTAGGAATTCATATATTTATCTCATTTTTCCCCTCCCCCATTTACAAATAAACAAAACAAAACATTAGTTACCACTTTGAAAGTACTGGCAATGACATTTATCATTGTTATTCATTTTACAGAACAACAAACCTTTAGAAATGGGATAAAATTCCCAGGAAAAATAAAGCACTGGAAAATTTTCCACCCCGATCTCTAAAGGAAAAGCAGGAGTGACTGGGTGAATTACAGACTTTTCTACTAGCAAAGAGGACCTGCCCCACTGACACCACTTCAGGTTAACTATGAAATGTAACGTGTCTGTCCTGGAAACTCGTATACACAACCTGAAGCTTTCAATGTTCAGACAGGTCAATTATATATTCATGTTACAATATCGTAAAAGCATACTCATATAGACATGGGGGGGGGGGGGAAGCGCAAAAAACACCCCCCGCGCACATTAATCTGCCCTTTCACAGAGAATTTCGTGATCAATCAATAATCCATGGACAAATGAATTTGTCATGCAAACATGGCATGCTTCTTATGACTGGAGAAACAATCTTGAAATGTGAAGGGCAAATGGCAACTAAACTTTTCCAAGCAGTTTGTTTTGTTACTATTAACCAAAGAACCATGCAACCCACAAATCTCTTAACTCTTTCCTCACCCTCTATAAACACAGAGACCTTATTGAAGTCTCAGGTTCTTTCTACTGCACAAGCATGACTGGTACTTAGCCTTCAAAAGTTTTTCTTTGAGAAATTCACAAGAAGGAGCGCCTCCGCTAAGGACAAACCACCATGACCAATCTACACAAAGCTGTCAAAAGTGACAGCTGCATTATGCAGCACAGATGAAACTGCACAGAAATGAGAAAAACATGCCGCAGCCTGTGCAGACTGTCTTTGCCTACACCCCTCATTATCTCATGATTATTTTGTATCATGCGGGAAAAGGTGCATCATTACTGGAAAGGAGAGCAGGTTATGTTCTCAATAACGACAATTATTATCTATGGAGGGTTTTTTGGTTTTCTTTTTTTGTTTGTTTGTTTCTGACTGACAACATACCAGAAACAGCAACTTTTACATGTCATAGAAAAAAATGTGTGTGTGTGTGCGCGTGGGCATATATAATTGTAATACAAACAAGAAATCCAATACAGAATTTGGCATCCTAAAAACCTCAGGTATGATTTTCAAAGAAGTGTATGGCCCTTATAACTACAGAAACAAGAAAGGACACAGAAAGGCTAGTCAAGGCTATTATTTCTTTACTGTTATCCTAACCCTTAAAAAACTGCTCTAACCTTTAAATCCTTCTTCTAGATTTAGCATAACAAAAGCTACTATTTCACTTAAGACTGTACTTGATGATGTTAGTTCTCTGCTTTGTATATTTTTTTTCTTGGTTTAAATGTGTCTAGTCTCTCCAACCTTTTTTCAAATGGCAATACATTTCAAAAGACCAGTGGCACATCAATGACTAGCAACATTTATTTCAATATGAGTCACAGCCCACTTTGTCAGATAGACATGTGATGGAAAAGCACACTGGGAAATCTTGGGGGGGGGGGAGGGAGTGGGGGGAGTCAAGGCCTAGCGACATTTTGCTTCATGTTCCCTGTTCTCCTCACAGCCATTTCCACATCTGTTGATTGAATCCAACCTTTTTGCAATTTCCCCCTTCTATTAAAGTCTCTTTCAGTCAGAGGGTGAAGAAGTAGAAGGGAGTCACTGGATAAAACCCAGACTGAAACAATTAGCACAACATAGGAACCTCTTCAAGTTAACACACAGAGGATATCTGACAAAGGGCTCTTGAGAGCTTATACCCCCCCAAAAATCTTATCAGTCTCAAAGGTGCTACTGGACTCAAACCATATACCTGAATCATGCACAGGACAATAAATCACCCTCGTGAACAGGTTTTAAAAGTTAAACAAACCTCATCACAAATCATCCAGTTCATAGCATGTTGTCATCAGAGGTCATGACAGAAAGAACAAGGTGCTTGCAGAGTGCAAGGAGAGAGTTCGTCTTTATCCATGACCTCCAGGTCTGCCAATATCTTATTACCAAGGGAACAGCCCTCACTTGAAATCTTAGAAAGAGCTCCCCCCCAAAACAAAACACCCTCTTTGATTATATTACCTGCCTTCCAGGTAATACAATCCTATTTTGGGATGTTTATCCTCCTTATTGATATATTAAACGAACTTAGTGATAACCAACTTTTACTGTCCCCATGAAGATAAATACATTAATTTAAAACTCATTACATTGTCATGTACAGTAGTATTCACACTTGTCTAACTCTATTAGAAACCTTGTGCTGAGTCCATGCATACTGTCAAATATTTTACCTATCTCCCACATAATCCATTTTAGGAATTTCTGTTAGAATTTGAGTATAGATGTGAGTGTACATATTTCATAAGTTCATTAAAGTGTTATCGTATTTGCATGGTCCACAGCAATTTATCTGCTATATTTCTATACCGCTTCTTGTTTCTCAAAACAGTGTACAATAAAACAAGCAAATTAAAGCCAGTCAGAAGCCTGACATATTAAAAACATTAACACAATAAAACCCAGGTAATATAGCCTTACGCTGCCGTCTGAACTGAATGAGAAAAGAGGCAGCCTTGCTTCAACTGGCAGCCCATTGTAGAAGGATGGGACCACAAAAACAAACAACCCTCTCCCCCAGATCTTACCTTCCTTGAGAGAACAAACTTTGTCAGGACTTGGAAGTCCTTTCAGGCTCATATAGGGAGAGAAGGTTCTTCAAGTATGAGGAACCCACACCAGGGTCTGTAATACCTGTATCAACTGTAATACCTGTATCAACTTCTTTCCTGCAACTTTCCTGCAAGGAAAGAGACTTTCCTGCAAAGAACTGTCCAGTAGCAGTCCAACTAACCAGATAAAAGAGGAAACAACTCAGTTTCCAGAATTGCAGGGCAGTCTCAGGGCAGCAGGAGGCTGCAGCTGCAAAGGCCTGGGGGTGTGGGAGTCTGAGGATTAAGCAACATGATAATGTTTGTTTAGGAGTTTGTTTAAGAGTTGTTTTGGGGTCCACCATATTGATCTGAATCACATGTCATCTTCAAAAACGTCACTTTAAATGTCAGATAAGCTGATTTTCCTGATGAGGGCAGCATGGGTTGAGGAGGGGACCCTGTCCCCACCTTTTCCGGGTCCTAAAGAACCCCTAGTGGGAAGTTACTCACTTAAATTAGGAGCTGCACATAGAGTAGTCCAAGCACAGCTTGACACAGACTCCTCCATGGAAATGTCTTCTCTGGGGCTTGTCTTCAAAGGTTATTGGCAGGGAGCATTCACTTCCTGATCCCTTGCAAAGATCTGACTGCAAGGGAGAAATACCACTGCCTGGGGAATTGGAAAAATCACAGAGAAATGAGATACCTGCTTCCGCTGATTGTAAGCACCTGAATGCAAGCACCCCCCCCCTTTCCTGAAGGGTTGGTTGTGTCTGTGCGTTACTGTTCTGGAAAATCGCAATAGTATCCAGAAACAATTATTTTAGTGTATATTTTTGGCTCAGGAATCCCTTAATACACACCTCTAGTAATAATTACGTGGACCCCACTGAACTGATTATTCATTACTAGAGCTGGATTGGGCCCAAGGATTCTAGTGCAGTTTGACCACAAGCTTAGTTACCAAGCGTTAACTCTAATACCGAGAGCAAACAGCAGCTAATTACTCAAGAGTCATACAACACCTCACTCTAGTGGCTCAACTTCAGAAACAGTATAAATCCATATTATGAACTACATGCTTCCAGTTTTACCTTGTGCTTTCGGACACCCTAAGACTTCCAAACATCTCCCACTCAACCCGTTCAGCTCATCTGACTATATATTCAAGGATGCATCGATTTTTAATCTTACAAAACTTGGTAACGATGCAACATACAGGATAACAAGGAACATGGTATGAGGTGTGTGAACAGCTGAAGATAATGGTAGATTCTCCTCACCCAACTTTTTGTCCACCTGAAAACAAACCTACCCACCTTCTCAAGGTCTATATAAACTGGAGTTCCAATACCATTTTTTTCCATACAGTTAATCCATAGCTCACTAAAAGCATCACTCCATACAGTTACAACTTTCTAGTTATTTAGACAATTTATTTTCTGCCAGCAAAACATGCCCAAGACCACTTACAAGATAAATGACAAACACACACACACAACCACACACACACACTAAGAGCATAACACCCTAACTCACTGTAACACAACAGCATCATGACATGACACAACCTTCGTCAAGGGTATAGCCACAAATCATAACAATGGACCTCAAGGAGGGACACACACACTGAAAATTTCTTAGTGCACATGAAAATTTACTGAAAGCCTAGCCACGAGGGGTCCTAAATCAAGTTCCATTAAAACAAATGGAAGATTCACTACTAAGAAACATAGAGACTGCAATCTATAAACCTCTTAAAACCTTATTCTTTATGGAAGTATCTGCTTACAATCCAATTGATTACTATCAGATATTTTTCTAATAATCTAGAAAAATTAATCCCCCTCAAACAAGGTCTGTATTTTTATAATCTTTCATCCACTGTGGCAAAATATGTTTTGAGGAAAAAATAGATTTAACAATTAAATAATCGTTCACCATTACAAAAATGTAAATTATTATTAGTTGCACTATTGTTTTCATTAGGAGTACAGCTTCACACTTTTGGATAAAAAGGTAATTTGAGTTCGTAAGCTTGCCTCTGAGAAAAAAATGAACTAACATGCCACAGCACTAAAGAATGACTAGGTGATAGTTAGGTTTTAGAGCGTGGGGATTTCCAGGACATACTTTTGTCCTGATCTGCCATTTATGTCATCAAGGGGGGGAAAGTTTGAAGAACTTTGAAGAATCACACTTTACTTAAATTTCAAGTTTAGCTTTGCCACATAGCAAAAAGGAACACTTAGAAGAAATTCAGAGCTGTTCAAATATTCAAAATCTCATTCTGCAAAATCAAAGTAATCTCTTTATACTTTCAGAAAAGCATACCCCTAGGATCTCTTCTGTATGTAACTGTGCATAAGCTTTCTACTTCCTCTTCATGTCAATGGAACTTTGACATAATTACAGGCTGCAGTAAATAGTAAGAATATGATTAACATCAAAACTGATTATTTAGAGCTCAATTAATTATACCACCTACTTCGAAACACTGAAGATACAAGCAATTCTTCAGAAACGCAAACTTATATTGATGCTGATTCAATACAGAATATACATTAGTTTGACAAATGGGCTTCTGAACCTTAAAAAAAGAGATTCAGCTCTGAGAACTGTTCCTAAACTTTTAAGAACATAACAAAAGCCTCCTGGATCAGAGCAGTGGTCCATCTAGTCCAGCATCCTGTCTCACAGAACAGCCCTGGAGGGTAAACAAGGCATAGAGGCCAAGTCTTTACTGCTGCCTCTCAGAAATAGTATTCAGAGGTTTGCTGCTTTGGGGCATGGAGGCTCCCTTCAGTCACCATGGCTAGTAGTCACTGATGGTCCTCTCCTCCATGAATCTGTCTAACCTTCTTTTAAACCTATGTATACTCATAGTCACTACCTACCCTGGCAGTGAATTCTAGTTTGAGTAAAACATTTTTCCTTTTGTTTGTCCTTAACCTTTTCCTCAGACTCTCCCAGCCTTTCCTCACTGGAAAGGTGTTCCAACCCCCTAATCGTCTTGATTGCCCACCTTTCTGCACTTTCCAGTTCTGCAATATCTTTTTTGAGATATGGCAGCCAGAACTGCACATGGTATTTCATATGAGGCCCCACCACAGCTTTAAAAAATGGCATTACAATATTCTTCATTCCCAACCAACATCAAGGAGCAATCTAGCTTACAAAAAGGTCATTCACTCAATTAAATTATTGCTTGGGTGGAGCTGGCCAGTAAGTCACAGAAAGCTCTACCTAATATTGTTTAACCATACACATACCTAATACCCTAGGGCCTAGGCTATAATGATCTGCCTACTCCACATGCTTATGGATTGAATTCATTGTAACCCTTCTACTACCCTACCCCACAGTTTCACCACAGTTCTCCAATTACAATATTAGTGGTAAAATCTACAGCACCACTGTACCTAAGGAAGAATACAAAATTTCCAATGTCTGGTTGACATAAATCAGGAATTATAATTACTCACAGTTTAAAGCCACTATGTTATCAAAGGAACAAAGAAGCACCATGAATGTCATGGCATTGGAAGTCTTATGATCCATGGCAGGATTTGTTTGTCTATGCAGACATAAATTTATGTATTTGAAAATTTATGTCCAACTTCTCCAAAACAGTTTAAAATGACTTACAACAAACCAGGTCAGAACAGAAGAAGCAAAATAAAATCCATAATACCCAAACATATCACTCCAGTTCAACAGAGAAAATCAACAGTAACCTTAAAGTAACTCCAATTAAATACTTTCTAAAAAAGCATTATTCCACATGAACTTTGGAACCATAGAGAACCCACCTCTTCTGGAAGGCTGTTAGAACCATAACAGAGAAGAGTGAGACCTTAATTAAAACCATCCGTACTTGAGAGACAGAAAAGATCACCAGGAGGGATCTGAAGGCTGATCTAAGTTAGCAAGTACACATATATAGGAGAAACATCCCTTCAAGTATGTCAGTTGAGGCCACAAAGCATTTTATAGGTAAGAACCACCACCATAGGTAAGAACCATAAATAAAAATCTTG
The DNA here is from genome assembly GCF_001447785.1 of Gekko japonicus. Taxonomy (NCBI): domain Eukaryota; kingdom Metazoa; phylum Chordata; class Lepidosauria; order Squamata; family Gekkonidae; genus Gekko; species Gekko japonicus. The sequence goes on from NW_015159739.1 coordinate 157,589, forward strand.
AATTGAACTTGCAAACAAACAGGCAGCAAGTGAAGTTGTTATCATAGGCCCCTGCCACACGGGGGGAAATTGATGCGGCCAAAGTGCGGCTTTGTAAAGCCGCACCAAAAGAAACACGCGGCGGTGGGATCAGACGGATCCCGTGAGCCACCGCGCAGTTGCTCCCCGGCACGATCAGATGCCGGGGAGAAAGCCACGGAAGGAACCGCGAGGCAGCCAGCTGTGCATGTGCAGTTCAGCTGGGAGCCTTGAATGCTCCTGAAGACAGGCGCACCGGCGATCCCACGGCCGCACTTGCCGTGCCATTTCAGGTAAGTCCTCCTCTTTTGCTGGTTCTTTTTTTCAGCGCATTTTCAGCCTGAAGGGCCGGATTGGGGACGGGTGCGCGCCGCTTCCCAGATGTTGCGATGTGCTCCCACTCGTTTGCTGCACCCCCGATCCATCCCTCTTCCGGCCCAAAACCTCCCGTGTGACCAGGGCCATAGTAGGGTAAAGCTCTACTGGAACAAAACTCTCATCAAAAAGCAGGCCACGAACTGAAATTCCATTTGGCACTAACTGAAAGTCCAGAGATACCTCCAAGGACAACCTCACAAAGGACGTTATAGTAACCCAACCAACAGGTTAAAGACGCATGTGTAAGAGTGGCAAAGCTTAGCACAATCTAAGACGGGAGATAGCCTATGCAACATGCACAGATAGAAAAAGATGCTCTAGTGACCACACCAAACTGTTTCTCCAATAGCACAGCATGATCAAAGGGTATTTTAGACATTACCTCTCTTCTCTAGATTTTAATTTCAGCATGTTTGCTCTCATCCACTTGACCGTGTCATCCAGACACTTGCCTGGAGCAGAGACTACAGCAACTGAAGATATTGTTAAAAGATGCAAAACAAAGCCTTTATCAGTATATTCATGATATCCAATTCCAGGATTGCAAATTATCTTAGTAAAAGGCCTGCCATACACACTAAACAACAATAGGGAATGACAAGAATGCTGTGGCATTTCACAATCCCATTTCCAGGCTGAGGAAACCATGTCCCCAATATCAGCAAACTGGCACCATCATGGGTCACCCAAAATCCCAAATTCTTGCTTCTGTTTATCTAACAAAATGACAAAATTGACCATATCGAAGAATGAAGACACACAGTATTTATAATCTGTAAACTCAGATAATCTCCTAGAGCTACTAAAATGGTCCCTGTTCCCAAACCAGGCCAGAACCCAGATAGAAAAGAGTCAAGTGTAGCCTCCCAGGTATACTCAGGAGTTGGTCTGCCACTGCACATTCAATTATTTTTACTAAAAGAAGGTTTAATAATGGCAGATAATTGCTCGTCATATGTATGTAAAAGTTACTTTATTTCTGTAAAGTTTACCCAAGAACTGTTTACAGTCCTCAGCAGAGGGACTCTTGACTCATCTTGCCATAACTTAATCAACCAAGAGAAACAAGAGTCAAGATTACACGTGGTTGCCTTTAAATACCCCAAGTCCTGTTAACATCAACTAAAGAAAACCAAAGTATGCAATCAACCTGGACAAGCCACTGCATCAGACACTTCAGGTAAGGGAACTACTTTTAATTTGAAAAGGCAGAATAAACAGCACAACCCTTTATCTGCAAATAATCAAACAAAAGCTTCACAGCAGGCACCTGAGGCTATCTCAAAGGAGATATAATTAGGTACTAGAGAGCCACAGACAATATTTAAAAGATCTCCTGGATGAGACTCAGCTGATGCAATGAGTCCAAAGCACATCTTCACCTTCATTAGCACCTCATAGGAATTCTCCACAATTCATCACAAGTCTTTAACCAGCTTTGCTCAACTCATCTCTCAAACCTCTTCAGATGAATGAGCTCCTCAAAATATCACCAACTAGCTATGCTCAGACTCATCTCTCAAACCTCTTCAGATGAATGAGCTCCTCCAAATATCAGCAAGAAAGCAATCTAAGTGAGCAAGGAGAGGGGATGTAGAAGAGAAGCCCAGTCAACTGATCCAGATAGCCTAGCATTTATTCCAACGGTTTAACCCACTGTGACTCCTCAAATCCCAGGAAGTATTAGGATCCATAAGACTCAAAGGGTAGGACATTTTAACTGGATTTATCATGTTGCACTGGGAAGTATACTGGTGATTTGCTGGGAGTCCTGGAATTACGATCTTGGTTATGAACATACCACTAGCTTCTGAATGCCTGAACAGGGTTGATACCACCCACCCCCACAGGGTGGAAAACCCATTATGATAAGTCTGCCTCTAAAGAACTATGGATTTTATAGGTTTCCGTTATCTAGAGGATTCTAGAGAGTCTCAATGGCAATTCTGTTGAATCCTTAGTTACAGCCTGGAATGGAAGACTGCTGGGGGCTACAGTAAGGATTGCTACTGATGAACAGTTGCCCCATAGTATCCCAGAAGCATGAAAACTTGCAACAGTGGGGGGAAAAACATGAAGTGATTCTGACAAGACACAGCATGGATGCCATTTTCAGAACTATGAAGTACTAATGACTGTGGTGAAGTCTTTTTTTTTTTTTGCACACAATCGGGACATCAGCATCATCTCGTCCAGCAGAGCTGTTTAAGGGCTGTTAACACCTATTATGACACCTCAGGAGGAGGGCTCACCCCCTAGCCTGCTGTAACATTGTTTCTGTGCTGATAAAAAATCTCCCAGATCCGTTCAGACTTCAACACTAAATTAACTGCAGTTCCTGAGCAGAAGCCAATGTAGAAGCATCCATTTGTCAGTTTTCTTTAGATCATTTCTGCTTTCTCAGTGTGACTGATACTGACTGTGTTCTGTAAGACATAACTTGTATACTAGGCCCATGCCTTTCATTGCTGGTAAAAACGGTCTTTTGGAGGATAGATTGTAGAACAGATGGTAGCAGAGCAACTCCAGGCTCACCTGGATGAGACACCATCCTGGGCACCCCTACAATTAGACTTCGGAGTCAGTATTATTACACTGATCTCCAGCTGCAAATGGGTTAGGATAGCGCTTCCCAAATCTGTTGGCTGCTTTTGATATGGTCAACCAGTATTGGGAGTTACCCATCGTTTGTTTAGGGTGGCCCTTCCTCTCTGATTGCTGGGCAAAGAGTTTCCTTTGCAGAGGCAGAATTAGGCTTGTGGTAATTTCCCTGCAGTAATCCTCAAGGTGTTGTGCCCTTGACTATGTTTTTAAAACATTTATATAGAGGGCCTTGAATAAGACCATCTGAAGTTTTGGAATGAGTTGTCATCAACCACTTACATACAAAACCCCCCACTAAATTTATTCTCCAGATTCTCCCATGTGGGTCCTAAACCAGTGGTAGATGTGATGATGAGGTGGATGAGGAGAGCACACTGAAACTGAATTCAGACAAGACAGGCAATGATGTTGGGTGGAAAAGCAGATTTTCTTGAGGGGTGTGTGTGAATTTACTGATTTTGAATGGGATTCAGTGGATTTTTTCTGACCAGGTGAAAAGTTCAGGGGGCTGGATTGTGAACTGCTTTTTGCATGGTAGATTTAGGCAGTGGTAAAAATCACTTCCTTAAAAAACTATCCAGTTAGAAAACTTTCCATCTTCCTTGACTTTGATTACCTGACCACATTGATCCATGCTGCAGACTAGTAATCTCCAGACTAGATTACTACAATCATCATCATCATCATCATCATCATCATCATCATCATCATCATCATCATCATCATCATCATCATCATCATCATCCATATAATACATACTTGGGGATGCCCTGAATGGTAACCCTGAATCTTCAGATTGTGTAGAATGATGCAATCTAGCTGTTAGCTGGTGTAGAGTGATGAACCCATACTAGGGGTATTTTACAATTATATTGGTTGCCAATTTGTTTCCCAGGGCAAGTCAATGTGATGGTTTTAACCTTTAAAACCTTTCCAGACCAGCTAACCTCATACTTGAAAGGACTGCCTCTTCTTGAATAGACCTCCCTACCAATTTTGTTTGCTCCAGCAATGTTTGATGGCAGTTACCCCCTTATCAAGTGGCATGGTTATCCTCCCATGAAATCAATGCCATTCTTAGTGATTGCCCTATCTTATGAACACATAAAACTGCCTTATGGCCAATCAGACCATTGGTCCGTCAAGTTCTATACTGGCTACTCTGACTGGCAGCAAGTCTTCAGGATCTTGGGTAGAGGTCTTTCACATCACTATTACCTGATCCTTTTAACTGGAGATGAGCATTGAATCTAGGACCTTTAGCACATTAAGCAGATGTTCTGCCACTTAGCCGTAGTCCTCTCACAAATGGAATAATCTGCCTAAGGTAACACATAGAACACCTTATATAGTTCACTTTCACCAAGTTTGTTTCAGCAACCTTTTCTTGATTAATTCTCCAGCCTCTGTGCATTTTGTGTGGCCTAATTTCTGGCAGCATACAAAAAGCCTTGATAGATCAGACCAGTGGTCATCTAGTCCAGCATGCTGTCTCACACAATGGCCACCCAGTTACTTTGGAGGGCCAACAAGAAAGCATAGATGCCAAGGTCTTCCCCGATGTTGCCTCCTGGCACTGATATTCAGAGGTTTACTGCTTCTGAATGTGGAGGTCCCCTTTAGACACTATAGGTAATAGTCACTGATAGACCTATCCTCTGTGAATTTGTCTAATACCCTTTTAAAGTCATCTGACTGTGGCCATCACTATATCCTCTGGAAGCAAGCTGTAAATTTCAATGACTTGTTTATTACAGAAGTATTTCCTTTTGTTCATCCTAAAGCTACTGTCCACCAACTTTACTGAATGTCCCTGAATTCTAGTATTTTTGGAGTTGTCTATCCACTCTCCTTACCTTATGAATCATATGTGCTAATAGAGATATGTGGCCCCATCTGAGGATACCTAAATCTACAGATTAGGGCCAAACTAACTAAAAACAGATACTTCTGCAAATTTGGAGGAATCCCTCAGGTTTGCTAAAAAAAATTCCGACTTTCCAAAAATACATGGGGGGGTTATCCCCCCAAAAAACAAAATCATTGCCTGCACAGGTGCAGACACCACACATACCACCTCCTCCTCCAGGTAGTGGTGGCAAAGATAGTGGGTTTGGGGGAGGAGCATAGGCAAACTAGATGGTGAAGGAGGCTAGGAGATGTGCAGCACTTGCCTATGTCAGCCCAGACAGTGAAGTGTTGGAAGAAGCCTTTGTGGGCCTGGGGTGAGTGTGACCAGGATGATAGAGGGGTAGCCAGAAACCCGGCAGCCCTGGCAACAGCTATGGTGACTAGGGAGAGAAGTTGCAATGGGCACAAAGGCCAGGAGCCATGCTGGACCCTGAGGTGATGGGGGGTGGACCAGGAACTGCGGTGGCCCGGCTGACTGCTGCATCAATTGGAGGGAAGCTGTGGCAGGCTTGGCAACAGAGTCTGGGAGGCGTGCCAGGCCCAGCACAGGTTGCAGTGATGGTGGGTAGATTGCTAGGAGGCAAAGAGAGGGGGAACAGCTGCAAGTTGCCTGGCAACAAAGACCAGGAACTGTGTGGGGTCTGGAGGCAATGGGCGGGGTGGCTGAGAGCTACAGCAGTTCCAACAATAGCTGTGATGATTCAGGGGTGATTGGGAAGAAGTTGCAGCAGGTCCAGCATCAGTGAGGGCGGGAAGCTAAGAGGGGGAGGGGAGAGGGCTCCCCCTGTAGGTATTGTGGGTTCCCACTTATAATTTTATAAACCTCTATTATGTCCCCTCTTAGCCATCTCTTCTCTAAAATGAAAAGTCATAGCACTGTATAGGGTACTCCAAATGAGGCCATGCTATGGATCTATACAGCAGCAGCAAGAATAGTGGAAATTGTTAAGGAATATTTTTATTAGAAGTGACTGATATTAAACAGAAAAATAAATGCTTATAGAAGTAGAATAATTTTTGTTTTTACTTGATTGCCTGGATGTTAACAAATGGAACAACATCACTATGCTATAGGGACAACATAACTAAGGGCAAACAAAGCTAGGAAAGGGCAAAATATTCTGGATGATCCTAGTTAACTGAGAATTACATAGTAACAGACTACAAAAATTCTTCATGCCATCATCCCAATTACCATGTATCCTGACTGGTTACAGTCACCTACATAAAGGATCCCCTTCCACTGTAAGATATACTGAATGTGCCCCATAGGAAGGGCTGAGTAACTGGCTTTTCCCATAGGTATCTACTGCATCGTTAAATGACTTTTGCGTATCTCACATTTGCTACTGCAGTTCCCTCTCTCTTGTAAAATACAAAATGTGGTCCTTACCAGCAAAACAATTTAAATTGGTTTTAGACAACCACCCTTCCTCTTTATGACCACCACCAGTATCTTTATTATCAGTTTATTATCAGTATACCACCAGTATCTTTATTATCATTTTATTTAAGTTATGGATGGAGATTGTCTTGTTAATTAAATCTAAAGAATATTAAAAGATTAGAAATCAACCTTTAAAACCACTTTTCAGAGGTGCTTCCCTTTTATCCTAGCTTGCTGATTCACTCATGTCTTTTTCAAAGTACAGGCAAGTTCAAAGATGTTAATATAACAGAATATTAAAGACAAAAACTACCCTAAGGTACATCTTCAGAGGGAAGAGATAACCAGCAGCGCATTGACACATAAAGATATTACTCTGGCATAATGTAAAAGCTAGAAAACTTGTACATAATTTTATTTACTTTAACCTCCAAAAGCACATTATTATTGAAAAGCTAGTTCCCAAAACGAACAGAGCTCTTTATAGTTTCGGGTTAATTAGCATCCTACTACAATTCACAATGCTTGGCTCTTCTAAAGTAATATCAATGTGAACAACAATTCAACCCTACTGTGTTAACCTTTAACAATGTAACAGAAAAACTTCCACTACAGTTTTACGGTAGCTGCAATGATATTTGTTTTCCATTCCAAACGGTTAAGAAGCTTCCATTTTTTTCTCTTATCAAAGCACAGATTACCTCCATAACCTCCAAACCAGGTCCCTATTTATTTAAAATATTTATTCAATATAAGCAAGGGGACTGATAAATATTTGTTGGAATGAAAAAGATAGTTCTCAAAGGAACTTTCAATATTACTTTCAAACCGTATAAAGATAAAAAAGTATAGTGAGCTCTAAAGCAACACAAAAACCAAAAGCAGATTAAGACAGCGGCAGTTTATATACAACCCTAAAGGTCTGGATTTCTTTTCTAGCACACTAGAAATTTCTAGCATACTAGAAACCTGCTTTTCAAGTACCTGAGCAACAATACCCACTATCTTAACAATCAACTGCAATGTTTTGCTCCTTAAACAAAAACCAGATAGACTCTTTCAGAAAGTCACCATTTTCTCACTCTATGTTATTTCCTGACTATCTTTTTCTTGTATTCCCACCTGTGCAAGAGTTCTAGCACAAGCACAAAGTTTTGTTCTGGATTGAACCCGATGTTTAGAACAATTACAAAGATTGGGAAACTCTTCTTCTGCCACCTGATTTTTTGTTGTTGTTTGTTTTGCTTTGTTTTATAATACCCCGATTCGGAAGGTAGCATAGCATATCCCTATCTCATCAGATCTTGGAAGCTGACCAAGGAAGGCTCTGCAGAAGAATGCAATGGCAAACCACTCCTGCTTCTCACTTACTTTGAAAGCCTTTTGCCGGGGTCGGTATATGTTGGTTGCGACTTGAGAGCACTTATGTACGTAATATCCAGATAATCAATTATTGTTTATCTTGTAGTTATGAACTGCTCTGAAATCTTTTTAGTTTATAAAAATAATAAATATGTGTAATATTTATGCCACACATACTACACTATTTTGGCTTTCCAATAACAACTAAATCAATACACCTATATGTCGGCAAAGCAGTATTTTGCAAGCTTATGCAAAGACTGATATGCTATTTCTAATATTTTAAAATTATATATTTAACTAAATCTCCAAATGGTACATCATTCTCAATGTATGATGACAGTCTTGTTTTAAATCACCCAAACAACACTTAAATGTGGCTTGCATTCTGCAATAAACCCTGAATTAATCTAGATTCAGAGTAAAATTGCTTTCTATCAGCACTGTGATCATTACCCTACAGAAGGCAGATGTGATTTTACTTACCTTTACCTAAACACAGATCAGATACTATTTTGGGCCTCTTTCATCACTAATACAAGGGAATCTACTTGCGAGGGCAATCACCTCTCTCCTCCTGCCCACAGAAACTTTGCACTCACAGGGTCAAAACAAGTATTAGTCACCAAGGTCAAGGGGCAGGAGAAGAAAATATTTTAATGAATGAATGATCCACACAATTGAAACCTCACAAGGAAAAAGCTGCCAGAAGAGAGGAAATGGTGGGCAGGGACATATTAAGCATCCCTTCTTTCCCTTGCAATTTAAAACTTAACTTTAAAATTTTTTAAGATAAGACACTGGTTACACATTTAATATAGCATGTTTTTGGTCTCTTACATCATCCTTCACCCTCATTCCAGGGGCTAAACTGCACCCTTCCTTCAGCTTCCTGAATCTTAGGCTTCCTTTTTATTCTTTTTTTTAACCACTGAAGAACGTAACTTCTCTGAAAACTTTAAAAGGCCATATACATTTAAAAATATTTTTTAAAAAATCATTCCACTGAAAATTTGTCATTTAACCACAACAGAAATAAACTATTGTACATGCATACATATGCATCTGCCCATACTATCACACAATTGCACTCATTTCACACACTAGCAAGCAGTGCTCCCTCTAAGCTGTGGAGTCTTGTGAGCAAAAATTGTACTTTGTGAGCTACTGGCATTAAAGTTGTGAGCAAGCAATTTGACTACTACATAAATTAGTTTGCTCTGGAGTCAGCCTTCCTGAGCAAAGGCAAAAATGTGTGAGCTGGAAGCTAAAAAACTGTGAGTTAGCTCACACTAACTCAGCTTAGAGGGAACATTGCTAGCAAGGTCATGCTCAAGATCCAACAAGCTAGGCTTCAACAGTACGTGGATAGAATGAGCTGACTGAATGAGCAGAACTTACCTACTTCCCTTTCCTGCGGCAGAAATTTGGCTCCTGGGGGTTGTTAGAATAAGAACAGGGGACAAAGTGGGGGCCTATAGTATGGGGGGGAATCAGTGGATATTATCACCACCTCTTTCAAAGATGGACATGCAGCATGGCTGGATACATGCCACTATATATGTATGAAGTCTTAGTTGTAAAATTCTCATTGGGAGAGAGAAATGCCTTTATAAAAGGGCTTCCAATGGAGTCTCTGGAGATTTAGGCATTGTAACAGATCAGTATATTCAGCATGTCTTTATAAGGAGGTAGACTTCTCAGCCTTACATCTTAATGATGAATTCAGCCACTGCCAATGAATGATGGAGGAAAGGCAATACTATTTTTAAAGAATCTCTACATGGACATTATTCCAGTATTTTGGGACCAACAAATATACACTGTGACTGACTTGCCAGTACACCACAATATAAACTAGTTTAATTTCTCAGGTATAACAAAGAAGGTGGTGCTTGCAGTGCTGTATTCACAAATGGGTGAAATGTTCATGAACACAGGTGTGGTGCAAGTCCCAGCTGTAACTAATTTGAGACTATCTGGCCTAGAAGGGGTGAGTGGGTGGGGATGTTGCTTTCTTACTAAAAGCCACTGCTCCCTTGGAAAGACTAGGAGACCGGGATAAGTGGTGAACTCCCTTCCCTCCACTTTTGACAGCAGGAAGTCCAGCTTTATTGTTCCGGAGGACAGTATACTTTGTTACATCCCCTCATCTGGGTCTCCTAGTCCTTCCAAGGGAGAATGGCACATTGGTACTTACCGTGAAGGTCCATTCTCCTTGAAAGTGACTAGGAGACCCAGCCCCCTCCCAACAGGAAAATGAAGCAAGAGGTGCACAAGGACATATTACAGAAAAAGTGGAAGTTCCCTGATCAGGTGATTGATCCAGTTGTTAGTCTGGGTTGGATTATGTTGCTGTGTTTTCTAAGTTTTCCGGATCACATTGTGAGCCAGGGGAACTACAGAAGTTTCCAGATTGAAGGGGAGATAGGGGAACTCCTCTCCTCTGGAACAATAAAGTTCCTGAAAGGAAGGGAGTTCCCCACTCATCAGGGTCTCCTAGTCATTTCCAAGGAGAACGGATCTTCATGGTAAGTATCAATGTGCCATCCCTTAACATATGTGCTCTTTAACTTTATTGTGTAGTTCAGTAACACTTCAGGCTCTAGTATAGACATAAGCATGCAAAGAAGCTCTTGGACAAATTTCGCCTCTGAGACACATCATCTGAAACAAACTTTTCTGTCAAGCCACTAGGGAAAGGGCACTTATAGGCTGGAGCACTGGCTCAAAATCCCTCACCACCTTCTCACAGTGGACCTTTAGGAAAAACAGCTGTTGACTCCAGGGCTATCTGCTTTTTATATTGCATTAATATCTGAAGTAACCTCGACAATAATAAAAAAGTTTAGTGTATGTATGTTAAGTGAAGTAGGAAAGGCAAAGCCACATTATGCCCTCGCCTTCCTTTGTTTTGGGGGAATAAAGGAAATTTATTTCAAGGCTCCTGCTTTATTTTGCTTCAGCTCCCCCTTTCTCTCCTCTCATACCTTTATTACTGCTATCGGTAGTAAGATAGCCACTTTCTGCTTGGTTGTGGAGGACTGGCACTATTTACTGGTGATAACTTGGGCAGGGCTGCATGTGTTGCAATGACTGTGATGAATGTTGTGGGAGCAGAGAAGAGAAGCTTGGCAGGCTGCTGTCAGAGCCTGTGGCGCACATGTGAAATCCTCCACCAGCAGCTTGTATTGGAGCAGCTGTGAATGCATGGAGAGAAGCCAGACAGTTTGGAAACAGCCATTCACCACTTAACCCTCAGCCACAGGAGCCCGTTTACAGGAGGGATAAATAAGGCAGCATGCTGCTTTTCCCACCTTCTTTCTCTGGCTTTAAGCCTCTCTTTCTCAATCAATCTGGGTCCTTCAAAGCCTCTGCAGAACACTCAACACATCCAATCACAACTCAGTGCTGGAGGAACCGAAGCAAAGTAACTGTAATTAACAAAGGGAACTTATGCAAAACGGACTGAATTTTTGCAATGGAGCTGCAGAAGATAACTTCTTAAAGTGAGTGTGATAGGCGATAATCATTTCTTTTTAACCTGAGGACTCAAAAGAAGAAACTGTATCAGTATAAAACATTATGCTATAGTAAAAGAATGCTTGTATTGCCTTTTAAAGACTTTCAGACTAAACCACTTGCATCTGAACTTCCTCTGTTCTCAATATGTGCAACACACTTAGCTGAAATAGCAGTTTAGGATACTCCATGGGAATACAGTCACAGATGTAGAATGTTTTGGTATACATAGAATTCTCTACTACAAAAAGCATTGTTTGTGAGTTCCTTGATGCATAAAAGCCCAAATTTAAAGAGCTGCTGAACAAATCCATATTGTGCTATATTTGTGGCAATGAAGTCTCATAAAAATTGATTGATTGGGAGCAATAGATCAAAACACTTTTTGCTCAGCTAATTAAATAGCTTCCAATCCAGTTTCTCTGAAGAGAAAGTTAACTTTGATGAGAATTAAACCCCAAGTTACAGGTCTGTAAGCCATCTTTGATTCAAGAGACAATTTTGTGTGTTAAGTGTCATCCAGTCACTTCTGACTTATGGCAACCCTATGAATTAATGACCTCCAAAATGTCCTATCGTTAACAGCTTCGTTCAGTTCTTGCAAACTGAGAGCTGAAGCTTTCTTTATGGAGTCAATCCATCTCATGTTGGGTCTTCCTCCTTTCCTGCTGCCTTCAACTCTTCCTAGCATCATTGTTTTTTCCAGTGACTCTTGCCCTCTCATGATACTCTCAGTTCAGTCATTTTAGCTTCTGGATAGAGTTGAGGCTTGATTTGACCAAGAACCCACTTGTCTTTTTAGTGGTTCACAGTATCCGTAAAACTCTCCTCCAATTTTTACTGTTGTTGCTGTATTGCCCACCTTTCACACCCATACATAGTAATGAGGAATACCATAGTATGAATTACCTTGGTCATCACCAAACACATCCTTGGACTTAAGGATCTTTTCTAGCTCCTTCATGGCTGCCAATCCCACTCTCAATCTCCTTCTGATTTCTTGCTTGATGATAAAGTCAAGGAATAGAAATTCTTTAACAATTTCAATTTCTTCATCGTCAACCTTAAAGTTGTATAATTCCTCAACAGTCATTACTTTTGTCTTCTTGATATTCAGCTGTAATCCTGCTTTGGCACTTTCTGCTTTAAGCTTTATTAGTAGTCATTTCAAGTGAGCCTGCCATGCAGGGGAGGGAGGGCTAGAAAACTAATAATAAATAAATAAAACAAAGACTTCCCTATTTTCTGCTAGTAATGTGGTGTCATCTGTATATCTCATATTGTCATGTTCCTTCCAATTTTCAGCCAGCTTTCATCTAATCTAATCCATCTTTCTTTATTATATATTCTGCATATAGAAGGAACAGATATGGAGATAAAATACATCCTTTGCCAATTGGAAACCATTCTGCTTCTCCATATTCAGTCCTAACAGTAGCCTCTTGTCTTGAGAGGCTAAACAAACAGATGCTGTGGTACACTAAAGGGATCATCTCTTTAAATGCGTTTTGCAAGCCGTGGTGTGCGTGAACCTAGAAGGTTCACCCTTCCGGGATAACTTATGCCACTGCTTGCAAAATGTATCTAAATCAACTTTCCCTTTAAATGCATTTTGCAAGCTGCTGCCAGGTCCACTGCCAGTTTGATGCCTCTAGTTTGCAGGGGGGCCATTTGACACACTCCCCCCCTTTTGCACATTGGATCCCAGGATCCTCCCCCCCAAGCCAATCTGTACATAGCTTGAAGACAGGCAGAGGGGCACCCCGAGGATGTCCACTACCAATTTGATGCCTCTAGCTTGCAGGGGGGGTGTCTGACACACACCCTCTCCTTTTGCACAGAGACCCCAGGATTTTCCCTCCCAAGCAAATCAGCACACAAGTTGGAGGGCAGGTTATGGGGCATCCCAGGGAGATCTGCTGCCAGCTTGATGTCTCTAGCTTGCAGAGGGCCATTCAACACACTTCCTCCTTTTGCACATTGGACCCTAGAATCTCCCCCCCCTCCAGCCAATCTGCACACAACTTGGAGGGGAGGTAGAAGGGCATCCAGCACTACTCCTCTCCTTTTGCACAGGGATCCTAGGATCTCCACATACACCCCCAGCCAATCTTGCACATAACTTGGAAGGCAGGTAGAGGGGCACCCTGGGGACATCCACTGCCAGTTCGATGTGCAGTCCTGATGAAGGCATTGATAACCCATTGAAAATCTGGAGAATGGATCGAATGCAGCTCATCATTTAGTGCTTGCCTCAAGTCTTAAGGACTGGATTCACTTGCTTTATGGACATTTGTATTTTTCCACTTTGGAATTGAGAAGCCTTTTCTACACTTTGAAACAGTGAAGTTTATTCTGGAAATATAAAGTTTCCTTTAAGTTCTCAACTTGTCTGTATACCAATTGTTTCGAACAGTATAAGAACATTTAAATAACAGGAATTGCTTAAGAATTGGAATACTTTAGAGCTTTATTTGATGTTAAGGTATATGGTCTACACTATTCATCTATATCCTTAAATGGTTGTGAGCCAAAAAAATCAGCAATCCAAATTATATTGGGATTCAGGAATATCAGGAAATACCGATATTTTTCAGGTTTAACACACCCAAACCCAAAAAATACCAGCTTCTTTGTGCACAGCCCTAATCTTCAGTATCACTTTACTTGTGTGAGAAATTAATGCAATGGTCCGAAAGTTGCTGCAATCCTTGATGTCTCTTTTTCAGAACTAGAATATAGATTGAATGTTTCCAGTCTGTTGACCATTGTTTTGTCTTCCATATTCATTGGCATATTCTTGTTATGACACAATTTTACCAGTTTTAATTTTACCCTTTATTTGCTGAACTTACACTGAAATGAAAATGGCATTGTTTATAGCCCTCCCCCCTTTCCTTTGCTCTCCTGGAATTAGGAAGCTGAAGTAGAAATTTACTTGTTTGGCAATCAGTTCCACATGTATTACTAATGCACACAGAAGCAACAAGCTGCATATTATGAAGAAAAATCACTGGGTTGGACTGTCTCTAAATTCTGTGCATGGAAGCACAACTTCCCTGTTTCCCTTCTTCTACTACAGCCTGAAATGCTCCCCTGAAACACTTCTCCTGAGGGAACATTACCCCAGGAGCAAGCAGCATGATTAGAGGGCTGCTACGGGATAGAGGAATCAGCAAAAATAACTTTGCACCTTGCACATGGGGAACTTTTCTATGGGATCCGATCATTGTATGTCATATTTTAAGAACATAACAAAAGCCAATGTTGGATCAGGCCAATGGCCCATCAAGTCCAACACTCTGTCACACAGTGGCCAAAAATACCAGGTGCCACCAGAAGGTCCAGCAGTGGGGCCAGGAATCTAGAAGCCCTTCCACTGTTACCCCCCCCCAAGCACCAAGAATACGGAGCATCACTTGCCCCAGACTGAGAGTTCCTATCTATACATTTGGCTAATAGCCACTGATGGACTTCTGTTCCATATGCTTATCTAATTCCCTCTTGAAGCTGTCCATGCTTGTAGCTGCCACCACCTCCTGTGGCAGTGAATTCCACATGTTGATCACTCTTTGGGTGAAGAAGTATTTCTTTTTATCTGTTCTAACCCCACTGCTCAGCAATTTCATTGAGTGCCCACGACTTCTTGTATTGCGAGAAAGGGAGAAAAGTACTTCTTTCTCAGCCTGCTCTATCCCATGCATAATCTTATAAACCTCAATCATGTCACCCCTCAGCCGTTGTTTCTCCAAGCTAAAGAGCCCAAGAGTTTTAACCTTTCTTCATAGGGAAAGTGTTCCAACCCTTTTATCATTCTAGTTGCCCTTTTCTGCACTTTTTCCAATGCTATAATATCCTTTTTGAGGTGTGGTGACCAGAACTGTACAGGGAACAGTCAGGGTTGATTTCTTTGAGGATTGACTGATTTGTTCTTCTTGCAGTCCAAGGGACTCTCAAGAGTCTTCTCCAGCACCATAGTTCAAAAGAATCTATTCTTCGGCGCTCGGCCTTCCTTATAGTCCAGCTCTCGCAGCCATACATGACTACTGGGAATACCATTGCTTTGACCATGCGGACTTTTGTTGGCAGGGTGATGTCTCTACTTTTTATCATGCTGTTTAGGTTCGCCATCGCTTTCCTCCCAAGGAGCAGGCGTCTTTTAATTTCATGGCTGCAGTCACAGTCTGCGGTGATCTGGGATCCCAGGAACGTGAAGTCTGTCACTACTTCCACAGCTTCCCCTTCTATTTGCCAAGGAGTGATGGGGCCGGATGCCATGATCTTAGTTTTTTTGATGTTGAGCTTCAAGCCCACTTTTGCGCTCTCCTCTTTTACTCTGAGCAAGAGGCTCTTTAGATCCTTTTCACTTTCAGCCATTAGAGTGGTATCATCTGCATATCTGAGGTTGTTGATCTTTTCCCCAGCAATCTTAATTCCCGCTTGTGATTCATCCAGGCCAGCATTTCGCATGATGTACTCTGCATATATATTAAATAAGCAAGGTGACAGTATACATCCTTGTCGTACTCCTTTTCCTATGCTGAACCAATCAGTTGTTCCGTATCCGGTTCTAACTGTCGCTTCTTGGCCCTTATACAGGTTTCTCAAGAGACATGTGAGGTGGTCTGGTACTCCCATCTCTTTAAGGACCTGCCATAGTTTGTTGTGATCCACACAGTCAAAGGCTTTAGCATAGTCAATGAAGCAGAAGTAGATATTTTTCTGGTACTCTCTTGCTTTCTCCATAATCCAGCGAATGTTGGCAATATGATCTCTCGTTCCTCTACCTCTTCGAAACCCAGCTTGTACTTCTGGTAGTTCTCTATCCACGTACTGTTGAAGCCTAGCTTGTAGGATCTTGAGCATGACCTTGCTAGCGTGTGATATGAGTGCAATTGTGCGATAGTTTGAACATTCCTTGGCATTGCCCTTCTTTGGGATTGGAATGTATACTGATCTTTTCCAATCCTGTGGCCACTGTTGCGTTTTCCAAATTTGCTGGCAAATGGAGTGCAGCACTTTAACAGCATCATCTTCTAAGACTTTGAATAGCTCAGCTGGAATACCATCACCTCCACTAGCTTTGTTGTTAGCAATGCTTTCTAAGGCCCATTTAACTTCACATTCCAGGATGTCTGGCTCAAGGTCAGTGATTATACCGTCGTGTTTGTCAAGGACATTGAGGTCTTTCTTGTATAGTTCTTCTGTGTATTCTTGCCATCTTTTCCTAATCTCTTCTGCTTCTGTTAGGTCCCTACCGTTTTTGTCCTTTATCATGGCCAGCTTTGCATGGAACGCTCCCTTGATTTCTCCAATTTTCTTGAAGAGATCTCTAGTCCTTCCCATTCTATTGTTTTCTTCTATTACTTTGCACTGTTCATTCAGGAAGGCCTCCTTATCTCTCCTTGCTGTTCTCTGGAAATCTGCGTTCAGTTGGGTAAATCTTTCCTTTTCGCCTTTGCCTTTCGCTTTCCTTCTTTCCTCTGCTATTTGTAAAGCCTCATCAGAAAGCCATTTTGCTTTCTTGCATTTCTTTTTCTTTGGTATGGTGGTGATTGCTGCCTCCTGTACGATGTCACGAACCTCTGTCCATAGTTCTTCAGGCACTCTATCTATCAAATCCAGACCCTTGAATCTATTCTTCACCTCTACTGTATATTCATCAGGGATGCGATCTAGGTCAAACCTGAATGGCCTCGTGGTTTTCCCAATTTTCTTCAGTTTAAGTCTGAATTTTGCAATGAGTAGCTCATGATCTGAACCACAGTCAGCTCCAGGTCTTGTTTTTACTGACTGGATAGAGCTTCTCCATCTTTGACTGCAAATTATATAGTCAATCTGATTTCGGTGTTGCCCATCTGGTGATGTCCATGTGTAGAGTCGCCTCTTAGGTTGTTGGAAAAGGGTGTTCGCTATGACCAGTGTGTTCTCTTGACAAAACTCTGTTAACCTTTGCCCTGCTTCATTTTGCTTTCCAAGGCCAAACTTGTCTGTTATTCCGGTTACCTTTTGACTTCCTACTTTAGCATTCCAGTCCCCTATGATGATGAGGACATCATTTTTTGGTGTTAGTTCTATAAGGTGTTGTAGGTCTTCATAGAACCGGTCCACTTCAGCCTCTTCTGCATCAGTGGTTGGGGCATAGACTTGGATTACTGTGATGTTGAATGGTTTGCCTTGGAATCGGACAGAAATCATTCTGTCATTTTTGAGATTGTATCCCAGTACTGACTTTTGCACTCTCTTGTTGACTATAAAGGCCACACCATTTTTTCTACGAGATTCCTGGCCACAGTAGTAGATATAATGGTCTTCTGAGTTAAATTCGCCCATTCCTGTCCACTTAAGTTCACTGATTCCTAAGATATCGATGTTAAGTCTTGCCATCTCATTTTTGACCACGTCAAGCTTACCTTGATTCATAGATCTTACATTCCAGGTTCCTATGTAGTATTGTTCTTTGCAGCATTGGACTTTCCTTTCACCATCAGACACATCCACAACTGAGGGTCCTTTCGGCTTTGGCCCAGCCGCTTCACTCTTTCTGGGGTTACTTGTACTTGCCCTCTGCTCTTCCTCAGTAGCATATTGGACACCTTCCGACCTGAGGGGCTCATCTTCCGGCGTCATATCTTTTAGCCTTTTGGTACTTTCCATGGGGTTTTCTTGGCAAAAGTACTGGAGTGGGTTGCCATTTCCTTCTCCAGGGGGATCACTCTTGGTCTGAGTTCTCTGCTGTGGCCTTTCCGTCTTGGGTGGCCCTTCACGGCATAGCCCACAGCTTCATTGAACTGCTCAAGCCCCCTCGCCACGACAAGGCAGTGATCCATGAGGGGTTTATACAGGGGCATTATGATACTGGCTGATTTGTTCTCAATTCCCTTCCTCATAATCCCCAGCATAGAATTGGCCTTTTTTATTGCAGTTGCACACTGTCTAGACATTTTCAGTGAGTTATCTACTACGACTCCAAGATCTCTCTCTTGGTCAGTCTCTGCCAGTTTGGACCCCATCAATGTGTATTTGTATTTAGGATTTTTGGCTCCAATGTGCATCATTTTGCACTTGGCCACATTGAACCCCATTTGCCACATTGATCCCCAGTCGCCCATCCTCGACAGATCCCTTTGGAGTGCCTCACAATCCTCCCTGGTTCTCACCACCCTGAACAACTTTGTGTCATCTGCAAATTTAGCCACTTCACTGCTTACTCCCAACTCCAAATAATTAATAAACAAGTTAAAAATGTTAATGGTCAACAAAAACAGATCTACATCCCAAGAAACCAGGTTTAGTAAAAAAAATAGTAATAATGTAATAATTTTTATGAACAGCAGCACATTAGTGGGTTAACATTGTTGGGGTTTTTTGTTTGATACCAGCTCGAAATACCAGCTAAAAATACAACAATTACTCACAAAACAATCTAGCAGGTTATTTGTTCACATATTTACTCATAGATACTATCAGCACATACCAGATAGAATGTATACATTTTGATCTTTATCCCAATTAATGTCCTAATTTTTTGGGAAAACTCAAACTGAAGCATTCTTCAGTTCTAGCATCAACCTGGGCGTTAGAAGCCAAGGTAAGTTCTTGCTAAGAACTCACAGTTCTACTGTGAAGCTGTGCCAACTGCATATCATGCCAAACATCCTGGCACTGTCAGTTAAAGTCATTTTCCATTTAAAGAATCTCACATCAATGCCAGTATAGCCTTTCATTATCCAACCCACTTAATACCCACAATCTCTCCACAGCTCACTTGCTCTGCATCTCCACTGACCAAAGAGTATACAGAGGCTGATGTGTGGATTATTGGGATTCCTAATGCTTTTTTCCCCTGCTGGCTAAATGCTAAGCATTTGGCAGTATGCCTGACCCACAACACGTGTGGAATTGTCAGCCTAATACAATATGTCATCTGGAGAGCCTCAGACTGAAGCAGAACTAAACGATGCCTGGTTAGCAACAGCTTCATGCTTCCAGAACTTTCAGCTGTTAAAGTCACATTAACATGGGTAAAAGATGTGACCAATGAATATATTGAAAAGAAAAGAGTGAGACCTTGTACTAAGGATGTGTGTTTGGATATTTCTAGTCCAAATAAATATTTTAAAAATAGCTGATCAGTATTTTCCAGATGCATTCAGGTGTCTGGATGGATTTTCCAGGATAATGGTAAATGTGTCCCAAAAAATCTGGAAATATTCGGGACTACCTGGGAATATCTGGGGCCAGCATTTTAAGGCTTTAGGTTTACTGCTTGTCTGTGTAAGCATCTTCTTGCCAGGGCTCGGAGTAGACTTGCCAGGTTGGTTTGGCTTGTATCCTGCAATCTGAAATTGGTTCTGTTGGTCTTACAACATTTTGCCTCTGGGCTCAGCAAGACTGCTATGGGACTGTAATGACAGCCCCCAGAGCGGAAAGAGCCCCCCTAGGACAGGAATCAGTGCTCTGGGATTTGAATGACAGCCCCTGGGAGTAGGAGAATTGTTCTGCAACTGTCATCCCCCATTGAGGCCTGTCATTCTGCTGCTCCCAGAAACTGTCCATTGAATCTGGGGACTGTCATTCCAGTTTCACAGCAGTATAGCTAATCCCAGAGACCCCCACTGTAAATTCATTCTGCATTTGCGTCACAACTTTTGTGTGCTTTAATGTATTTCAATGGTGCCCATGAAAGTCAGTTGGCATT
>NW_015159739.1:177520-218253 GCF_001447785.1 Gekko japonicus
GGCAATCCCATCATTTATTTTAGTACATCCCTCCTTGCTAAATCAGTTTTGCTTAGATTCTCCACTTTGGTATTGGTTGTTTTAGGCTTACCATATTGCTCCATGATTCTGATGGGATTCCCTGGTTTTGTGTTGGTTGTTTGCATCAGGAGGCTTTGATCTTGTGTCTTTGGCTATTCTTTAGCTCTAGAGAAAACACGGGATTTTTCCCCCCATAGGAAAAAAATGAAGGATGGCTAGGGGCATTTTATTCGGGAGTTGATAGAAGTAGACCTCTTGGCCCAATTCACTTAAACCTTTGGGTTATGTAGTGGACAGGCACCATCGGCCCTGCTGCAATTTTGGTACCATTTTCTTAAAATACAGACCCTCTAGCCCCCAGAAAGATTCCTCATAGGGAATAATGACTAATATTGGAATCCCTCCCCAAAAAAACCCTGTATCCAAAAGCCAACCCAGTATTTGGGACCTAAATGACAAGGAATACCAACATTATTCAGCTCCCTGATATCCAGATCCAAAAAATACCAATTACTACTGTAGCCTATAATTTTCAAATACAATAGCCTGTATTTGTTAGATTATTTGCTTTCAGACTGAAAATAACTGAACACCTTTCTCTTGCAAGACCTTCCTTTTATTTACAGTCAAGGTCTTATGTACATGTTAATTAAAAAAAAACACCACTGTTTAAAAATCCCACATGTTCTCAGATAAAAACTGGCTCATTTACTTATTCACAATAGAAGAAGAAATGATTGGATTTATACTCCACCTTTCACTACCCTTCCTCTCCCCACAACAGACACCCTGTGAGATAGGTGGGGATGAGAGAGCTCTCCCGAGAACTGCCCTTGAGAGAACAGTTCTGAGAGAATTTATGACTGACCCACAGTCACATCAGCAGCTGCATGTGAAGGAGTGGGGAATTAAACCCAGTTCTTCCAGATTAGAGTCCCCGCTCCTAACCAGTACACCAAATTGGCCATGTTTCAGTTGGACAGACCAAGACAGACAACATCTCCCTTAGCAGTTAACTGGATAACTAATGTAGCTATCACCCACAGGAGATCTGAGGAGTAAAACTCCCCACATTCCTGTCAGATTTCAACATAGCTCCCAAAACAGAGCATGGAGATGGATCTAAATTGGCAATTCCCACTAATTCCTGCCTTCCCATGACAGATCTCCCTCATGTCATTCTTCAGAGCTTCCTATCCCCCAGGAGTAGTATTTTGTGAAGACCAGTGAGCTGCAGAGGGAAGGATGGGGCAGGAAAGTTCCATTCCACTAACAGTCTGGATTTAATCACTGTGTCTGTTTCCAAGACCCACAGGAAAAAAATGAACTCCTGAAGTAACATGGGTGACATTGGGTAGTCAGTCTCACTCAACCCTATCTATCTCACATGGTTGCTACAAGGATAAACAAACACAGAATGTAATATCCAATAAGGCATAAACAGCTAGAAGGATAATCATGGAAATGAAGCAAGAGGGAAAAACACAAGTATAATGGCTTCAGTCCTATGGTGTCCTTCCACCAGCATAGCAGCAGTTCCACAAATGTGTGTGGGGGGGTGACTGTTGCCAATTCCCCCCTAATGCTGCAAACTCCCAATATCCCCCCTACCAAGTTTCTTTGGGCCCACTAACAAGAAGGAATATTATTTAAGGGACAAAGAAGGCTCCAGTGTGAGAGGGGGAAGTACGGAAGTTGCCTTCCTCTAGCACATATTCACTCATGCTGCTTAGGATCCAACATGTCCTTTCAGTGGACTGGTAAAAGTTCTAAGTTCAGATGATATATAAGGCTGGGTTGGATGTAAATAATAATTCCCTAGCCACTCACTTTGACTGCTCCCAAGAAAGCATCTACAGGAAGTCCTGGGCTGTCCAAAAATACAGACAGAGCTTCAAGATTTTGCTATCACAATAGCATCTTTTTAGCCACCATTATCACAGGGATAGCTTCCATCAAACTACAGCTGTTATTATGGGTATCCACTGTTATGTTTTCTATGTGAATATATCTCCAAGGATAGTCCATATTGCATGGTGTTTTTAATCCATGTCTGAACTGGCCTAGAATTCCATTAGAATACTACAGAAAACATACCGTGATCCTCTGAAACCACAAATAACATACCAGCTACATAAAGCAATACTAATTTACTTAAATAGCTTCAATGACTTCTTCCCGATCCCTGGGGCTGCTTTACAAAGTACAATAAAATATACTCAGCATTCCTGATACGTACTTAATATGCTTAAATAGAATATTAAATATATTTTAAAAAAAGAAAAGAGGAAAGATCTCTCCCCCTGCAGTATATACCTAAAAACATCTGGAGACTTAAAAAGATTTCAAGCACCCATTAAAATGCTTAATGGGGGGGGGAGATGAATATTTGGAGGAAGGAAGTCTCCACACTATGTTTAATGTACTAAGCAGGATGAGTAAGTTTTCACACTTCCTTTAGTTTATTCAGAGGTCATTTCGGGGGGGGAACGCGGGGGAACACAGTTCCCCCGGGTGAGGGGCAGGGGGAGGGGCACATGACAAAGCCCCGCCCCCTGCTTCCGGCCGCCCCGCTTCCAGCCCTCATTCAGCCAGGAGGAGGCAGGAGAAAAGGGAGGTTAAGTTGCTTCCTCCCCGCCTCTCCCCACCCCTGCCTGCCTGGGGCCAGGGAGGGCCTTGGCGGGGCTTCCTCGCACTCCCGCCAGCCTTGCAGGTCCACCGCCGGGCCCCTGATGTCAGGGGGTGTGGCATATGCTAATGAGTTCCCCTAGCTCATTTTCTACAAAATGACCCCTGAGTTTATTCAATATAATATTGCTACCAAGTGCACATCACCTATTTTATCCTAAAAGACAAAATATTTATCTGAACATCTAGCGTGCAAAGCCTAACATTTCTTCATTTTTGCAAAGCAACAACTCATAGAACAACTCATAAGATAGCTGTGTGTACTGACACACAACTTTGTTTACATTCACATTGTAGATCACTGCAAGTCTACAACAGTGTTCCCTCTAAGTTGGGCTAGTGTGAGCTAGCTCACAGTTTTTTAGCCTCCAGATCACACATTTTTGTCTTAGCTCAGGAAGACTGGCTCCAGAGCAAACTAATTTATGCAGCAGCCAAATCGCTCGCTCACAATTTTAATGCCAGTAGCTCACAAATTTTTGCTCACAAGACTCCACAGCTTAGAGAGAGCATTGGTACAATGCAGATTATCCGCTGGACGTTTTCAAGCAGAGGCTGGACGACCATCTTTCGGGTACGTTGTAGGTATGTAGGCTATCTTTCAGCTATGCTCCTGCAGAGTGCAGGGGGTTGGACTAGATGACCTGCAAGGTCCCTTCCAAATCTAACATTCTATGATTCTATGGTAAGTTCATAGGTTAACAACTACCATTTAATAAAGGTAAAGTTATAAATCTCAGAAAGATAATACAGCACAGTAATAATGGTAACACAGAATTAAAATTGCAACTGCAAAACTACTGCTTTGTGCCTTTATTCCACATGTGCTCTGTTCATTCAATTTTTTCCTCCCTGTCCCTGGACAACAGCCAAGCCAGCATACCTCCAAGTGTCAAACAGTATTTTTCATCCAAACCAAGTGCTACACTTCACAGTTTAGCCAAAGCAAGATGGGAGTATTCTGCTTATTAGGAAGTCTTTCAGTTGGGCAGCATCACTCAAACATATCTGCTGATGCATACAGATGTGATTTGCTAACAAATCCAAATATTCTTCAGATACTAAAGAACCAAACGCATGTTATTAAAACAACATGACCAAACATCAGATTTGATGCTCCCCCTCCCAAAACATACACAGGTGATCAGTAAGGGAACCTTTACAAAGAGAATCTAATTATTTTAGGGCAAAGTGTTTAGACAAGTGAGTCAGTAAATGCACAGCATGAACCTATCCATGTTTACTCAGAAACAAACTCCAAAGAGTTCAATCGGATTTATTCCTAAATAAGTATGAGCAAAATTGCAGTCTTCACAGTTTTATTTGCTCTATTAATCTGGCAGCTTAAGGCTTTATAGGCAAAGAAAGTGACAGAAACAGAATGTATGGTATAGGCACACATCAAATATACAAACAAATTAACCTCCTCTAATTAGTTCTCAATTGTCCAGATATTTTCTGCTTAAAACTAAAGTTAGTAATGTGAAGCTATGGCTTCACCATTGCTGCATGCAGACATTAAAACAAACAAACTTCTGTTTGTTCATGCTTGGCCTTATCAGAAGACTTGGGAAACTGAAGCAAGCAGATTTATCCAGATGGAAAAAATTAAAAATCTCATAAAGGTAAAGGTTCCCTTGCTCGAAAGCCAGTCAAGTCCGACTCTAGGGTTACGGTGCTCATCTCCGTTTCAAAGCCGAAGAGCCAGCGCTGTCCGAAGACGTTCCCGTGGTCATGTGGCCGGCATGACTAAACACCAAGGCGAACGGAACGCTGTTACCTTCCCACCGAAGTGGTACCTATTTATCTACTTGCAATTTCTTGCTTTTGAACTGCTAGGTTCCCATAGCTGGACGGAATTTCAGCAATCAAAATAAATCTATTTCCAAAATTAAATTTTCTATTCCAAATGCTATACATATAGAAGAAAGAATACTGACAGAGTGGCAAAGACAGATAAATAAATTTATTTGGAATGGCAAGAAACCAAGAATAAGTTTTAAAATACTTCAAGATGAGAAAAAGAGAGAAGGGTTAGCAGTTTCAAATATAAAATTATATTATCAAGCGGCTGGTCTGGATTGCGGGCTGGATTAAAAATCCAAGACAAAGAATAGTAAAACTTCAATCAGCAGACCTAGAGAATGTTTACATAACTACTTATGGATAAAGAAATCAACCAAAATGATCATAACACAAGAAAGAAGTCATATAATTAGAGATGGACTTTCGAGAATATGATTTAAACGTTAAGAACTTATTGAGTCCTCCAATTTCTCCACTCATGTCCCCAACAGAAGCTTGCCACGATAAGAATACAAGAAATAAACATTTTTAAAACGTATGACAATATGTTAAATGCCCAGGTGAAACTCAAGTCCTGGCAAGGTATCAGAGATGAAGGAATCAGTATCTCAATGGTTACTATATTATCAATCAGTTTCAAGATTAAAGAAGATTATCAACATGGAAGGTGGAGCTCTAAGAGAGATGACAGAGTTCGAACAGTTGATTACAAAACAAAAAGATCATTTACTACAATGGATATATAAATTATTACTTCAGGAAGAAAAAGTGAAAAAAATTATGATTAAATGGATGCAGAACTTTAGAGAGCAAATACCTATGCACCAATGGAAATGCTTATGGAGAAAAGAAATTAAGTTCACAGCCAGCCAACTGTTAAGAGAAAATTGGTATAAAATGCTTTTCAGATGGTATATTACTCCAAAGGATATTGAGAAAGTAGACAAAAATTACAAAGTAAAATGTTGGAAATGCCAAGATATGGATGGAACATTTTACTATGTGGTGGACTTGTAAAAAAGCAAAAAGATATTGAAAGGAAACACATGGAAAAATCAGAATATATTAACATTAAATTCCCTATGGAAGCTAAGCATATATAGGAATATTGCCTGACAAATTACCCAAAATTTTGAAGAGTTATTTGAACATATGATGACAGTGGCTAGAATCATTTACACAGCAAAATAGAAACCAGAGGCTTGTCCAAGCTTCCCCCCCCCCCGCTTGTCCATTGTTGATGGGCAGTTTATTAGTTTTTTAGAGTTATATAAAACAAAAAAAGAGAGTCATACACTTCAAAAGTATCCAGCCATTGCCTCGTTCATAACATCTTTAGATACATAATTCCCCTTTTCCCTTTGTTAATCTATAGTCCACAACAGATATCATTAGGTAAAATTCTGTTCCCAATAAACAATTCATTTTTTCTATATCCTATCTGCTATTACTATTATTACTATTATTAATCAATTTTATAATAATAAAAATAGACAGTTCAAATTTATTATATAATATCAATCTAGTCCCTTTAAGATATTATTTCATATTTTTAGCATTGTTAGCTTTCAAAATCCCCTTTGTTTGCAAACCTAAACGTAGTAATTTATATTTTCTCCATAAAATCAGCTCTCAACCTTACAATGCCAATACACTTTCACCTCACACTATATAGATCCCTCTTCTCTCACAACACTTAGGGTCATTACACCTTCTCTAGGTAATTAGCCCATTACTTTTATTTTTTCCCTACGCCCACTTTAAAAGTCAAAACTACCCTATATTTTTTTATCAACCATCAGAACATTAAAAATATCTGAAACATATTGCTTCAAATAAACCAACCATTACTTCTAACTTTCAATAATCAGTTAAGACAATAAAGATAGTCAATATTTGTAACTACAGATTATATTAATCATTCATTTATCAAGTATCAGTAAAGGTTCAGAGAAAAGAAGGAAGAAAGAAATAATATATGAACAAATGTGTGTTGTTGTTTTTCTTTTGCAGTTTGAGAGTTCACTTTAGGTAAATCTTCTCATTAGTCAGTTTCACCATGCAAACAATCAAGATATATTGCTACAAATTAGTCATATAGTTTATATTTCTTCTGTTTTCCCGGCAAATGTCTCCCCAAAATTGTTAATCTCCTGTGCCTTTGATCTTTGAAGGTCTCAGTCTTACTTATGTAGTAGCGCTTAAAAGCCTGTTCAGTCTCTGAAAACGCTTTGAAATTCTCCCCCTCCCCTTCCAGACTGCTTGTGTGAGAGATCAAACAGCCCAAAGCCTGTAAAAACACCTCGTTCTGCTTGGTAACTAAGAAAACTTGGGACTTCAAGCAGTCAGAGTAGTCTTTTGTTATTTCTCTCATATTAGGGATCACATCTCAAGACCGGTCGAGGTTTTGGGACAAGGATGGCGTCATTTGCAATGGAGGGTCTGTTATTTCAAGTAAACTAGTCTGTTCACTTTCAAAAGCACTCTCGATTTGTTTCAAAAATGGAGAGATAGCTTCAAGTATTTCAGTTTGCATTCGTAGAATAATCTCATCCCAAAAGGTTTCTGACAGTTGCCAGTCCTCTCCGATTTGTGCTGAAAAAGCCATTTCACACTTAAGCCGAGACTCTTGTAAACAATCGTCTCTGTGGAATTACGCCATTAAGACTACCAGGTTCGTCGCCATTTTACATCCAGACCCCCTAAATCAAGTAAGTCACTGTTCTTCAATATTTAAGGTGTTTTCCAAATAGCAGATAGGAGATTTCAATATATTACTCTGCCCTTTGTATTTATATTGACATTGATGCCCCGCTGCTTATCATAGGAATGCGTGAGGGAAGATTCTTCAGCACCTCCTTTAGTTTCTCGGGAAGATTTATAGGGGCAAATAAAAGTTGTTTTCCAAGCTTGAAAGTTGTCAAGAAAAAGAAAAAGAAAGTACTCACAAGTTCATCGCATAGATGGTATGACGAGGTTTGAAGGCTCTTTGTAAAGGGGTAATACAGCTTGTCAGTCGTGCTATCACGGCTAGTCTTCAGTGCTTCCTGCGTTAGGACAATTCTGATTCCACACCCGTTGTTGCCACAAACGGGGGGCTCAGATATAAAAGTCCTCTGCAATCAGTTCGTACTCCCGACAAACTGATGGGACCAAGGAGAACCGAATGGATCCTTAAAAAAGCTCCAGAAGTTGGTGAGTCTCAGAGCCCTGAGAAAATTCAAACCACGTTGCTGCACTGTTGCCCCGCCTCCTCCCAGGCCTGTCCAAGCTTAGAAGAATGGGGAAAAAAACCAGATGACTTTGCAGTAATGGTGAAATTAACAATTTATTTGAGCAACAGGTCAATTGCAAAATCTGAGGAGACATGGAGTGCCTATTATGTAAGCAGCAGACAAACTTAGAATGAGAAATTTTATAAAATTTAGAATGAAAAACGGTTTAAAAATTGTATATAATTGCATTGCAATGCATAAAAATGCATTACAACGTAGAAGCAGAATGAGAATAAGCTTTGAATACAAACGTAGAAGAAAGTGAATTTTGAAAAAAAAATCTTATTTTTTATTGTGAGGCATAGAATGGATTTTTCTTTAAACTGGATATATTAAAAGATATAGATAGTATGTAGAAATAATGAAATATGTAAAAGAATAGAATATGTAGTAATGATGAAATTAATAATATAGTTGCAAACGAAATTTGAAATTTAAGATGTTTAAAGCAAGGACTATTGTATTCTATAGAAAATGTCATAAAATAATGAAGGGGATGTTGGGGGAAAACACTTTCTGTTTTATATACCCTGCAATGTATAACAACCTTTGAGATATATATATCTCACACACACACGTATAAAACGAAACAAGATAAGTTATAAAAGGGATACAAAAAGAGAAGACTGGTTGTATAACAGATTTTATATATATATATACTTGAGGGAGATGCTTATAAGCAGGCTCCACATTGGCCATTTACTTCCATCCCAGCTGTCCAGTTTAAATCAACATTGTTATACAAATTAATATCCAGTCAAAAATAGAAGATTGAAGTCAAAATGAGGAGGAAGTTCTTGTATTTTATTGCAATGAAATACGGAAAACAGTTAGGCCAAAGGACCCATCAAAGTTGACTGCTTTCTGTGCCCAATCAGGAAATACATGAAGTTAAATACTTAAAATGACATATTCAGAAGGCATAATTGGTTACAAAAACGTAAACAACATTTACATAAAAATCTCCTTATTGGTCAAAGTAAAGAAAGGTGTGTCTATGCAATAGTGTCACATATTTACTTGACCTGACCTAAGTCATATCGGCTAAAGCTTGTTCTCACCCAAACAAAGGTGTTTTTCTCTGATATCAAGTAAAAGATCCTTTTGACCTAAACAATTAGAACCATGAACCTTCTACCTTCTTTTATGCCAAAAGAATGTTATTGTCTTGTCTGTTAACCTCAACCCTGACCCACAAAGAAGGCCTCCTATATACCAGGCAGGAAACCCATTGTGTTTTGCACAGGAGGTTCACCATGGGTAAGTGATAGAGTACATTCCTTCTGCTCACAAATTTCCAACTGCGAATTCTGGAATCTTCAGTACAGTTCCTGGGCACTGGGGAAAATATCTGCTGACACCTTGGAGAGCTCCTGCAAGAGTATACCCTACTGGGCTAATGGTCTAAGTTTTTTCAAGATAGTTCAAAAATTCAGACTATCTGGCAGCATCTCTCCTGGATCACAGGATTCCTCTAAGGCACGCTGCCAGAAATCCTTTAAACTAGAGCTGCTACTTATAAATTCTGGGACCTTCATGGTCTCTCTCACTGTACTATGAGTCCTCCCAAATTGCCCCACTATTAAAATAAGATATTTTGAACCAGAAATGTCTTATTTCAGTGTTTCTCAATTTAGGGTCCCAGAACTACTGGAGGCCCATGAGTTCTTTTGTAAAGAAAGAGGGCACACACACGGCTAACATGGAAATGGAGCGCTCTCAATTTTCTCAGAATATGGGCAGGGACTCTCTGCATAAAGAGAGGAGACAGAATTGGCTTTCCTCTCTTTCAAAGAGCAAGACTTCATACAACTGCCACTACCTCAACCACTTAGCTTCAAGATTACATCACATCACTAAAAACAGAACACATTGATTGGTTGGTGGTAACCAACAGCTCAGTTCTAGAAGCTCTAATTGGTTGAGTGAATTCAAAGAGATAAAGTCCTTACAGTCAACATAGTTACTTGCGGAATAAAATGTAACAGATCTTCATTATATTTTCCAATGCAGGATAATTTTAGTATATAGATGCTACTCTGCATCCACAGTCAATAACAACCAATTGCAGTTTTCAGCTGAGTATGACAAGTTTAATTGTTGTACAACACTGACTGGCTTTTTGTATTTTTGCAAGTGGGTTGAAAGCTTTTCCACTACTGACTACTAGGTAGATACTATTAATCATTAAAGTAAGTTTACTGCTGTCTCCAAAGTCCTTTCCAATCAAGGAGTAAGACTGATTAGAACTTGTGTCACGAACTTTCAGTTGCGGCCCTTTAGAATTAGCTATATTTCAAGTCCGAACTGCACAGACTATGTACATACTACACAAACAGGCAAGACCAAGTAATATGTGTGAAAGGTTGGAAGCAGTGATCCACTTATGCAAGCAACTCCATTGATGGGAGGAGGAGGATGCTACAATTTTGTTCCTTTCTCTCTGCAGCTTACCAGTGGCTATTACAAGGGGTACCATGACCTTGGGAAACAACTTTCCAGGGATCCAAAGTGGCTGCTGGGGGGGGACAGAAAGTGGGGAAGACCTGCAAATGTCAGGACAATCACACCAAATATGAAATATGTTTGCTCCCCAGATCAAAGCTCCCCTAACATCTATCATCTACAACTTAACACATTTTACTCAACAAGTAAGAATGCCAACAGTATAATTTGTTAAAATGTTATTACAAATGAATACATAGATATACTGCTCACCCTAAACTTTCTTTTAGTTGATATGGCTTCCTCCATTTTTACTTTGAGAACAATATGTGGACACTGGTAAGGAGGTGGACCCTAGTAAGGAGGCAAAGGAGGATTTGGTGGTCCATGAGACATGCTAAATCAAAAGAAGGGTACTTGCATCCCAAAGTCTGAGAACCACTAACTTAGACCAGTTTCAAATTTATTTGGGGGCAACTTTATTTTTTTGTTTTTTGTGAGTATTGTGTGTATGTGCACGTGCGTGCTTGCAAGCCTGGAAGTCATGGTTACTTCTGGAGACCCCTAGTGGGGCTAGGACGTTTCAGAGAGGTGGCTTGATATTACTTGCCTCTGTGTCCTGGCCCTGGTATTCCTTAGAGATTGCCCTTCCAAGGACTTGCCAAAGTTGGCCCTGCTTAGCTTATGAGATGTGACAAGACTGGGCTTGCCTGGACTATCCAGGTCAGGGCTATTTGGAGGTAACTTTAAATTATATTTGTATGTCACGACACACAATTGTGCCACATATAAAATATTGCTATTAAGCTAGGAAAATAATTCTAATACATACGCGTGTGTATTGGTTGATATGCCTGCTCAGGTTTATGCTCAGAGTAACCAGTATGTCAGGCACTGAATAGTTAAAACACACACACACATACTATATTAGGAATAAGGCTCGTTGTGGAAATAAATACGAGCTCTAGAACAGCCTCTGGGCGGGTGCCCCGGCCTTGAGCACTCAATGTCAATTTGCTGTGGTGAATTCAGCAGGGTATAATGACACTGAATCCACCATTTCTCCAGAAGAACTGATCTCTGCTACCTAAAGAACAGTTGTAATTTTGAGTGATCTCCAGCCCTCACCTGGAGATTGGCAACAATGGTTCCCCGGGAGGGAATGGCTGGTTTGGAGGGTGGAGTCTATGGCATTGTACCTGTCTGAAGTCCCACCCCTCCTCAAACCCCACCCTCTCCAGGCTCCATCCCTCAAATCTCCAGGAATTTTCCAACCTGGAGTTGGCAACCCTATCTCCTTCCTAGCCAACCATCAACCTACCATTATCTGCCCCTCTGGCTTCAGCTTTCCATCTCCTCCCCCTCCCTCCTGGGGAGCAGTTGTAATTCTGAGTTATCTCCAGCCCCCCCTGGAGATTGGCAACAATGGTTCCCCAGGAGGGACTGGTTGGTTTGGAGGGTGGAGTCTATGGCATTGTACCTGTCTGAGGTCCCACCCCTCCTGAAACCTCACCCTCTCCAGGCTCCATCCCTCAAATCTCTAGGAATTTCCCACCTGGAGTTGGCAACCCTATCTGTTTCCCAGCCAATCATCAACCTATCTTTATTTTCCCCTCACTCTTCAGCTTTCCACCCCCCCACCTGCAACCTCTACTGTGCTCGGAAGCCCTGACTACTACATCACATTGGCTGTCATACAGGGCCCATCTCAGCAGGATGTAAGGACACAGAATCCACCATTTTCTCCAGGGGAACTGCTCTCTGCCATCTGGAAAGCAGTTGTAATTCTGAGTGATCTTCAGCCCTCACCTGGAAATTGGCAACAATGGTTTCTCCCAACAGGCACGAAGGGGAAATGTATTTTACCTCAAAACACATTTTACCTCAGAATAGCAAACTGTTTAGAATGTTAGAGGCAAAGGCCAATGAGGCCGCATATGCGAATGACCTCTGTGTTCCAAGGCAAAGGCCAATCAGGCCACATATGCAAATGACCTCTGTGTTCTGACTGGCTATGGGGGGGAGAGGAACAGCAAACTGTTTAGAATGTTGGAGGCAGGACTCAAGCAACGCAGCCAGTGGATAGGGAGGCCCTCTGAATGACAGATCATGGAGCCAACTGATTTGGAAGCGTGTTGGAATGTTCAGGGGAGTCCATGACCAAAACAGAATTATATATAAGGAGGGATACTATACAAGTAGAGGCCCACAGGGACTCATGGAGGGACTCATTTCCCTCTCCCCCACTATTTATTCTTTCCCCTTTCATGACAGCCCCCATAGCCATTGCCCTTTTCCTGCTTCCTTCTCTTTCCCACCCATACCTTTATCTGCCTCTCCATCTTCAGCTTTCTTTCCTACCCTTACCCTGGTAGCCTCTCCCTGGGAAAAGTCTGGCCGAGTTGTCCCGTAACAGCTGGGCCTGACCTAGTTGTACAGTAGTGAACCTGCAAAGACTTGTGAGGGTTACCTCATTTTCCCCTGTATCCCCCTTCCCACACTGTTTCATCTTTTCCTGTTCTTGATATCCCCAACTCATCTTTCCCTGCTTCTGTATCTCCTTCCCACCAATCAACCTACCTTTTATCTGCCTCCCCATCTTCGGCTACATTTATTATTTCATTTATAGTCCACCTTTCTCCACAATGGAGATCCAAAGCAGCTAACATCGTTCTGATCTCCTCCACTTTATCCTCACAAAAACTCTGCAAGGTAGGTTAAACTATGAGAGACAGACTGGCCGAAGGTCACCCAATAAGCTTCCACAACAGAGTAGTGATTCGAGCATAGGTCTCCCGGATCCTAGTATGAAACCACTGTACCATACTGGCTTATGTGGGGTAGCTGCTGTTGAACAATAGCAACCAGCCAGGCCTGTGTGAGTAATACAAGTTGTATGATAACAAGTAATCACCATGGCAGAAAGCTACAGGCACTTCAATCTTTTTGGCGGGATAAACACCCTCATTGTATTTCTTTATTGAATTTTTTTTGGGGGGTGCAAACACATTCATAAATTAGTAAGACAATTTAATACAATGAAATAATACACAATTTAAAACATTTCCAGATTGTGCCATTGCCTCATGGAAGGAGGCAGGAAATGGGGGGGGTGTGTGCCAGACAGATGAAACCCGTCACTGTCCTCAACCACAAGCCTGACAGAACATCTCTGCCTTACAAACCCTGCGGAACACCATTAGGTCCTGCAGGGCACAGATGTTATTGCACAGAGAGTTCCACCAGGTTGGGGACAGGGCCAAAAAGGCCCTGGCTCTGGTCAAGGTCAGCTGGATGTCTTTTGGGCTGGGGATCACCAGTAGGTTTTTCTCTGCAGAGTGTAAAGCTCTTTGGGGGGGGGGTACACCAGAGAACGGAGTCCCAAAGATACATGGGTCCCAGACTGTTGGAGCCTGAAAGGTTAACACCAGAACCTTGAACCTGATACGGTACTCTACTTGGAGCCAGTGCAGCTAGGGAAACACTGGTTGGATATATGCTGTTCCAGTAAGGACCTGCGTCTCCGCATTCTGGACCAGCTGCAGTTTCTGGGTCGGGCCTCAAGGGTAGCCCTGCGTAGAGCAAGTTACAGTTGTTCAATCTGGAGGTGACCATTGCACAGATTACTGTGGCTAGGTCAGGGTGAGACAGGAAGAGGGCCAGTTACCCGACCTGGCATAGCTGAAAAAGCACGTCTAGCAATGTTTGTGATCAGAGGCTCCATTGATAAGGTGGTATCCAGAACCACACCCAAGCTCTCGATAGTCTGTGCCGGTATTAGGGGAAACTGTCAAGAGCAGGGAGTTGGCACCCCAGACCTGAGTCCCATCCACCCAGCCACAGAACCTCCATCTTAGCAGGATTCAGTCTCAGCCGACTCAGCCATCCCACCACAGCCTCCAGCCCCTCAGCCAAGCTTACTGGGGCAGTATCCAGCTGGCCACCCATCAGCAGATTCAGCTGGGTGGCATTTACTTCATTTCTCCCCAGGGGAGAGTCCAAAGCAGCCTGCATCACTCTCCTTTCCTCCATTTCCTACTCATAGCAACTATGTGAGGTAGTTTAGGCTGAGAGAGAATAAGTGGTCCAATGGCAATTAAAAAGCTTCCATGGCAGAGTGAGGATCTGAGCCTGAGTTTCCCAGATCTCAGGCTGACACTCTACCACACCACACTGGCTCACAGCTTTCTCTCCTTCCCTGCTCCTGGCAGCCTTTCCCTGGGAAAAGTCTGGTCACGGTGCAAAAGTCATGTGGTAATTTCTTCAGATAAATGGTGTGGTGGACATTGCTGGGAACTGCCAAGTTGCGTGGAAGCTGCCACTGGGTCCAGGTGAGTTTTATGGCATCAAGTGCTGTGGCAGCCACTGCTGCACCTTAATAATTTGCACAAGCTGCATGGTAACATGTTGTCCAGCGGCTGATACTGGACAATAAGTCCTCCCCTCCAGGGCAGGAAGGATGGACTGGGAGGCCAAAACAGCCCTGGAAACAGCCCTTCCCCTTTTACTGACAGAAGGCAAGGTTTGAAGACTGGTAATATTGTTGTGGTTGCCCACCAAACAACACAATGGCTCCTGAGATTTCACAGGCCATTTCATAAAGGGAGAGGAAATGCATCTATTATTATGGGGGGTTTTAACCCCACAATAGATTATTTTACATTTCAGGTTTTTCTGCAGACCTGGGGGTTTTCTCATGTTTGTAGAAAGATCTGTTTTGTTTGATCATGGATCCAATCTATGAATTTAATTATCCACGGGGAAAGTTTAAGAATTAGATATAGTGATGATATTATACCACAGAACTGATTGTTAAGATTCTTTCCTGGTTTCATATTCATTTTGTAACATGCTATTAGTTGTAAGATGCCTGCTGTTATATTTGATTGTGTTCTGGTGATGCGTGTACTTGTTTTCTTCCATCGACATTATGGCTTATCTTGAAAATGTATCATCTCACATTTGCCAATCCTATAGTACTTTTCAATGTATTATAATATTTCTTAAATCAGAATAATATGTTTGACTGCCTTATCATAGTCTTACATCTTACATGGCTGTATTTATTGCTTATTTGTGGCAAGATTAAGTGTTTACATGTTTATATGGTAGTAAGAGAAAATAAACAACTAGAAAAGGGCTACAAAGCAGTCTAGAAAACGTTATTTAAATATTACTGCGAAGTGTCTGAGCTGAGTCGCAGAAACTGTATACTTAAAACTACACTCGATTTACTTCATGTTCAAAACTACTGGGAGTCAATCAAGAAAGCTAGTGGGCTTTTAGTCTTTAGACTTAAGCGCACTAAAAATAGCATTATCATCCTTAGGATTAAGCTAAATAATGGCACAACTCATAGTACTAAAAATAAGTGCAACAATTAGATTCAGTATTATACTCCATTTATTTTGGATATTTCTGCTCTTTGACAAATTATTGGCCAACAATTAGGTTAAATTCCTAACGCAAATTGCAAGTTATACAGCAGAAGAGATGATGCTGTTAATATCCTAGCTTTGATTATTCCAAGGTGACAGTTTTAAGTAAAATTGCAAGACAAGTGATTTGAATTTTAAAACATACAAATGAAGAAAAAAGTGGGAACGTTACCATTATAAGTTGAATGAAAAATGGAGGAGTGATGTTATCATGATTCTGAAGAGTCTTTCTAAAGTAGTTGGATTTTAATTTTTTTCTTTCAACAAATAATTTCATACAACAAAGTGCTTGTGAAACTATATAGTGTCAAATGCAAAGTGCTATACACTTACGATGGACCCCTGCTTCTTCCCCGTGAGGCTGATTTTTCCCACCAAAATTCTTAGTTCCCTTTAGGTACTGAGCTAGCCCCCAGAATTGTAATAATATTTGCAGCTTTATAAATCCGAATGTCCCACCTTGTGACAGAATCTGATTTGGTTTTTCCCAGCCCAGAAACTTATCAAGAGAAAACAGAAACCCCCTTTTTAGATCCTTTGAAATAGCACTAGAGGCTGTGTAACAGTGAACAATAATAAATATTTATTTAATAGGCAAGGATGGTATGGGTAGTCAGGAACTGAAAAGGCTGCGGTAAACGTTGTTGGTAAAACAGTATATTTTTCAGTTGACAGACAAGATATTTTTCAGTTGACAAGATGGTGTTGTAGCAGCTTATTTTTACAAAATCTTGGTTCTTAGTGAGAGATATTTGACTAAGTCGTTTGGTTTCAGTTACAATGTTTCAGCATATAGTTTCCTAATAACTGTTCAGGTTTTCTAGAAAGGTCACTCTTTTAGTGTATCAAGTTCTTTCCCCTTTTCTGAAATCACAATGTGCCTTCTTTGCCCTGAGTAGTCTATAACCGTTTCCTTTCACAACAGACCATGGACTGCCTCAGTGCCAATTCTCTGTAGAACTGGACAGGACTTATATTTCTTCTCTGAAAATATAATCCTTTTCCTTTTGGCCTGATTGGGAGCTTAAGCCTGCTACCCAGTCACTCTTCGCCAAAATCTCAAACCCCAGTTCTTGGTGTCTATGTGAAAATGGACCTCAGCATAAGCTGACACTAGTATCTGAATTCTTAGATGGAATTCTTTCTCAGGTTATGCTGAACACAGTTAAGACCAGAGTCTCTCCCTTTATTCAAAAGGTGAACCTGTCTGACAGACTTTTAGTCAGACTCTTCAGACATCCACTCCTTTAGCTGAACTTTTACTTTGCTGAACAGTAACTGCCACTGAATTCAAAACTAACTGTTCCCTGAGCACACAGCTGATCTTATATATCCCTCAGCTGGCACTGGCCAATCAGAGAAACGGAGCACCCTGTCACTGAAGCTCAACATTTTAGAGCAGAGTTAAGTATTCACCTCCCTTTTCTGATTTTGCTGCTTTAGAAAGACAGCATTTTAAATGTAGTTCATCACAACACTATGGAAGGCCATTGTTTGAGAATCATATTTCAAGTCCTATCAGAAGCAGAATCCATTGGAAGTATGATCATCATTTACAGCCATTGTTGAATGCCTACTAGAATCAAGTTACAGACCTTATGGGATTTTGTAAGGTTCTCAAGCTCACTTACAGTGCAGCCCTAAACTTTCAATGCACTTAGAGTGATGTACCTCTGCTTAGGAATGCACTGCAACTCAGAAGTCCAGTGCGGTATAATAGAATGTTGTCCTACCCATAGTCAAATGCCACTCTGCCATGAAGCTAACTCAGTCATCTTGAACCTGTCACCTTTTTGCTCAGCCTAACATGTCTCATGGGGTTATTGTGAGGCTAAAAAAAGTGGGCCATGTATACCACACCAAATTACTTGCAGAGCAAACAAAAAGATCTGAGACTTTCTCTGGACTGCTACTAGATGGGAAACGCTATTACACAACTAGGAGAAGGAGCAGCTCTCAGGAGCCTTCCTCAACTCAGTGACAGACCACCAATGAATACCAGGGGCGCTACACAGAAGCAGGCAATAGCAAACCACCTCTGAATGTCTCTTGCCTTGAAAACTGTATGGGGTCACCATAACTCAGTGGTGATTTTACAGCAAAAAAGAAGAGAAGAAGATGACAACCAAGCTTATTTCTAAATTTTGAAAAGTTATCTCCAGCCCTGGAAAGGATGGTAGTTCTGTGTAACTATTTTAAAATAACATACATTTCAAGTAAAAAGTGAAAAGTAGTATACATTTATTTATTTTATTTATTGTCTGAGACTTAATTTTTTCTCAGGAAAACTTTGAAACCTGTTGATGTTCTGCATGGCTAATTCAGCCATAACTAAATAACTTAAGGATTATGCAGAATTTGCTTCCTCATAAGATAATATTGAGTGGAGACCTGCTGTTCTCAAACCTTCCATGAGTTGTTCCTCATCAAACCACACACATTTATTCCACCACTGTCTGCAATTATCTCTCCTAAAGGTACACTGGAATTCCGCAAAAATTCTGACCCTCATCTCTCTTGCTGCACTGACTTTTGATAAGACAAACTCTCTTCCTGGTCCATAACAACAAATGTGTGTGTCTTCAGGGTAAAACCTTAAAGAACTACAGCAGAAAACCTACAATTTCTATCTCCTTAAAGAACTACA
The DNA here is from genome assembly GCF_001447785.1 of Gekko japonicus. Lineage (NCBI taxonomy): Eukaryota > Metazoa > Chordata > Lepidosauria > Squamata > Gekkonidae > Gekko > Gekko japonicus. The sequence continues at coordinate 195,841 of NW_015159739.1, forward strand.
GCAGAAAACCTACAATTTCTATCTGAAATAATCTTATAACTTTCTTAATGTATGACATAGTATCAATACAAATCTGCATATTACATGTATATTACAATATTCCAACAATTGCTAGTTAAAAAGGGAGACATTTCAGGAATGTAACATTTTTTGCTAAGGAAGTCTATGTCAGTTTTGTCTAACTAGAACATGCCATTGTCCAGTAAGAAACTACTGACTATAGATTAACAGAGTTATGCAATGAAGAATTCTTTAATGACATAACGTAGCTTTGTGGAGACATAACTGTTTCCTGTTAGATATTAAAACATTGTACTTATACTATAAATTCAGTAGGTAATCAGAACATGTGGATGTTTCACTGAAAACACAACCTATAAACTCCAAATGACATTGAAATTCTTGGGCTACAATTACTAACTAAAAGGAAAATTTTCATACAGAGAAATCCAATTCTTTTCAAAAGAAAGCATGGTACATAAAGAATATTCTGTTTTGGAACAATATACCATTCGGGCACACAGTTCTTTTTTTGTAGTAATATTTATACACAAATCCATTTTGATAGTCTCCTGTGGATGAAAAAGTAAAGCTGTTTTTATTTTTAAAAACCCCCAACAACTATGAATCTTTGCTCTATAAGCATATCAGTTAGCTGGGAATTGAAGCACTATTATGTCATAAGATAAAGACATTTTGCCCACTTACTTTTAGAAATGTCAACTGACTGAAAGTATCCTGGACTTATACTGCCATACTGCTATGAATATTACAGATAATACTTTGAATACGTATTACTCAAACAGTGGCTTCTCCTAAAAAACAATCAAGCCAGGTCTTGTAGTTAGCCCCTTGCCAACTTATTAAATGTGTAGCAACTCCTTCCAGGCAAAAAGCTTGCCAGTACATCTCTCAAGACAACCTCTGATACATAGAATCATAGAGTTGGAAGGGGTCATACAGACAATCTAGTCCAACCCTCTCCACAATGCAGGACAAGCCTAAAGCATCTCTGACAAATATTCATCCAGCCTCTTCTTGAAAGCTGTCGGTGAAGGGGAACTAACCGCCTCCCTAGGTAGCTGATTCCACCTTTGAACCACTCTGACTGTGAAAAAGTTTTTCCTAATATCCAGCCAAAACTTTTCTGCATGTAATTTAAACCCATTGCTTCGGGTCCTATCCTCTGCTGCCAACTGGAAGAACTCCTTGCCCTCCTCCAAATGACAGCCTTTCAAATATTTAAATATTTAAAGAGAGCAATCATGTCCCCCCTCAATCTCTTCTTCTCCAAACTTCTCTTCTTCTCTCTCTGGGAGAGAGGAGGACTGAGTTGACTTCAGTCACTGCCTTCAAGGTCAGCCCCAGTTGACACAGATGTTTGATTGTTTTTATTCCCAAGGCCCTTAGCCTTTCCTCATAGGGCTCAGTCTCCACACCCCTGATCATCCTCATCGCTCTCTTCAGCACCCTCTCAATTTTGTCCATATCCTTTTTGAAGTGAGGCAGCCAGAACTGCACACAGTACTCAAGGTGCGGCTTGACCAAGGCAGTATACAGAGCGGCTATGACCTCCTGCGATTTCAATGCTATGGCCCTTTTAATACATCGCAAGACTGAATTTGCCTTTTTTGCCACTGCATCACACTGACTGCTCATATTTAGTTACAGTCCACCCTTACCCAAGATCTCTTTTGCATACACTACTCCCCAGAAACGTATCCCCCATCCAGTATTTGTGCTTGACATTTTTGTGGCCCACATGTAATACTCTGCATTTATCTTTGTTGAATTGCATCCTGTTTGCAACTGTCCACTTTTCCAGAGTATTCAGGTCTCGTTGGATTTTAACTCTTTCTTGGGTGTTTGCTACTCCTCCCAATTTGGTATCATCAGCAAATTTAATAAGTAGCCCTTCTACCTATTCATCCAGATCATTGATAAAAATACTGAAAAGTACGGGGCCCAAAACTGAGCCCTGAGGCACCCTACTGGATACCTCCCTCCAATCTGATGAAACGCCATTGACCACCACTCTTTGGGGGCGATCCTCTAACCAGTTCCCTATCCACCGAACTGTCCTATAGTCCAGTCCACAGTCTTCCAGTTTGCCCATCAGAATGTCATGGGGAACCTTATCAAAAGCTTTACTGAAATCCAGGTAAATCACATCAACAGAGTTCCCATGTCCCAGTAAGCTCATCACATGATCAAAGAGGGAAACCAGGTTGATCTGACAAGACCGGTGGGGGCAAAACCATGCTGACTTCCCTGGGTCACTAAGTGGTCCTTCAGATGCTTACAGATCGATTCCTTTAAAATCTACTGTAATATCTTCCCAGCAACAGAAGTCAGACTGACTGGCCTGTAGCTTCCCAGGTCATCCTTCTTCCCTTTCTTAAAGATTGGGATAACATTCACTCTTCTCCAATCTTATGGCACATCCCCAGTCCTCCCAGAGGCCTTGAAGATGATGAACAGAGGGTCTGCAGGTTCATTAGAAAGTTCTTTGAGCACTCTTGGGTGCACACTATCTGGCTCAGGGGATCTGTATTTTTCCAGTGCAGCCAGGTGCCTCTCCACAACCTCCCTGTCAATGTCAACTGGGCACTCAGGTGTCCAGTTATGTCCTATACCCTCTCTAGATGGGCTCAAATTCTTCTGGGAGAAAACAAAGGCAAAAAAGTCATTAAGCCTGTCTTCTATTTTTCTGTCCTCCATTAGAGTTTCACCTTCTACTCCCAAAAGTGGTCCAATTGGCTCTTTTACCTTGCGTTTGCTTCGCACATACCTGTAATAGTTTTTCTTATTGTAGCGAACCCCCCTGGCCAAACCTAACTCATACTGAGCTTTGGTTTATCTGATGGCAGTACCGAGTAACTCTCATATACTTCTCTTTAGAGGTCTGACCTTCCCTCCATTTCCTAAACATTTACTTTTTCGCCCTTAGCTTATTCTGGAGCTCTTGGTTCATCCACATCAGTTTCTTGGAGCCCTTACAATGTTCCTGTCTTGCTGGAATAGTGAGGGCTTGAACTCGCAAAAGTTCACGTTTGAGAAGAGCCCACTCTTCACTCGCTCCTTTCCCTTCCAGCACACTCCCCCATGGAATGTCTCCCATCAAGCCTCCGAGTTCGTTGAAGTCGGCCCTACGAAAATTTAACCTACAAGTCTGGCTACATAAGAACATAAGAGAAGCCAATGTTGGATCAGGCCAATGGCCCATCTAGTCCAACACTCTGTCACACAGTGGCCAAAAATATTGAGTGCCATCAGGAGGTCCACCAGTGGGGCCAGGACACTAGAAGCCCTTCCACTGTTATCCCTCCCCCCAAGCACCAAGACTACAAAGCACCACTTGCCCCAGACTGAGAGTTCCTATCTATACATTTGGCTAATAGCCACTGATGGACTTCTGCTCCATATGCTTATCTAATTCCCTCTTGAAGCTGTCCATGCTTGTAGCTGCCACCACCTCCTGTGGCAGTGAATTCCACATGTTAATCACTCTTTGGGTGAAGAAGTATTTCCTTTTATCTGTTCTAACCCCACTGCTCAGCAATTTCATTGAGTGCCCATGACTTCTTGTATTGCGAAAAAGGGAGAAAAGTACTTCTTTCTCAGCCTGCTCTATCCCATGCATAATCTTATAAACCTCAATCATGTCACCCCTCAGCCGTCGTTTCTCCAAGCTAAAGAGCCCCAAGTGTTTTAACCTTTCTTCATAGGGAAAGTGTTCCAACCCTTTTATCATTCTAGTTGCCCTTTTCTGCACTTTTTCCAATGCTATAATATCCTTTTTGAGGTATGGTGACCAGAACTGTACACAGTACTCCAAATGAGGTTGCACCATTGATTTATACAGGGGCATTATGATACTGGCTGATTTGTTTTCAATTCCCTTCCTCATAATCCCCTGCATAGCGTTGGCTTTTTTTAATTGCAGTTGCACACTGTATAGACATATTCAGTAAGTTATCTACTACGACTCCAAGATCTCTCTCTTGGTCAGTCTCTGCCAGTTCAGACCCCATCAAAGTGTATTTGTATCTAGGATTTTTGTCTCCAATGTGCATCACTTTGTACTTGGCCACACTGAACCCCATTTGCCATGTTGACACCCAGCCGCCAACCCTCGACAGATCCCTTTAGAGTGCCTCACAATCCTCCCTGGTTCTCACCACCCTGAACAACTTTGTGTCATCTGCAGATTTAGCCACTTCACTGCTTACTCCCAATTCCAAATCATTAATAAACAAGTTGTTTACGAACTTCCTTGACCCCACCCCCACAGCAACTGGAATTCAAGGAGGACATGGTCACTTCCCCCTAAAGAAGTGTACTGAAAACTATTTTATTCACATGTACTGAAAACTATTTTAATCACCTGTAAAGTTTGAACAAATCAAACATTATCTAGAATATATTTAGAGTCCAGTGGCACCTTTAAGACCAACAAAGTTTTATTCAAGGTAAGAGCTTTAAAAAGTGTGCATGCACATGAAAGCCCATACCCTTGAATAAAACTTTGTTGGTCTTAAAGGTGCCACTGGACTCTAAATTTGTTCTACAGCTTCAGACCAACACGGCTGACCACTTGGAGTTATCTAGAATGTCATCTTAAATGCACTGCCCAAACCAATAAATATGCAGTTTGCCTACCGAAATACCAACAATTAATATCCCATTTAATTTGCAATTAACAAATACTTTAATCACAACTATTACTTTTTCGACACCTAAATGAATAAAGACTTTGGAGAAAAGATATTTACTTGTGTTTCTTTCCCACCTCCAATGCATTTCTAATGACTCAGTATTAGTAGCACAAGGGCAAGAGAGCTATATTAACAATACAGAGGAAAGTCTGAAAGTTTCTCTTTCTGCAGCTAATGATGTGCTCCATTTGAGTAACCCCAGGAGACAAATGACTCTGCTGGCTGACTGACTCCATCATGGGGCCATCATCCATCAATGTATTGCGTCTTCTATTGAAATCTCAGGAAGAGAAAGTACTCAGCATCACAAGCACTTTCAGAATTAAGAGTTCTCCAGTGCAGCCAGGTCAAGTAACAAGGAGAAAATAAAAAGCAGAGTCTGAAAGCATATCCCTGGTGGTCATGTGCAGATGTCACATATACACAAGAAGCAATTATTACGAAGTAGTACAACAATTTTAGAGTCCAATGGCACCTTTAAGACCATTTAAGGTGCCATTGGACTCTAAATTTGTTGTACTACTTCAGATGAACACAGATGACCAACTGGATCTACTATTACAAAGTAGACATTTGGGTTTCATACCGTTACAGGTATACAGCTCAACTCTGCATGAGCAGTAAGCTATCCATCTATACAGCACTGTGGTATCACTACTAATCCCCTTGAGGTGGGATAGCACTGTGGTTCAATGGTGGAGTATCTGCTAAGCATGCAGAAGATCCCAGGTTCAATCCCTAGGCCCTCCAATTAAAAGGATCAGTTAGCAGATGAATTGAAAGATCTCTACCTGAGATCCTAGGTACCTGTTGCCAGTCAGAGGAAACAGCACCAACCTCGATAAACCTATGCTCTAACTCAGTGTAAGGCAGTTTTATGTGCAATGTTGTTCTCATCTTTAACAACACACTTAGTTAATCAGCTAATAGCAATTTAGGAATAATTGCAGAAGAGTACTGGTCCCTTGGCATTTTTTAAAAACTATGCTCTTTTTTCACAACCAAAAAAAGCTGATAAAATCCTTCACTCTTCTTGGTGGCGATCAAAAATGGGAATGAACTGAGAACAGACTTTATTCTTTCTTGCTCAAGGTTTGATCTCACAAAGTTGGTGGGAATTTTCTCATAAGATACTGAAAGGAACTGATTTACATTACTTGTGTATTCAACAGCCAACATGGGCCAGCCCTAATTTTGAGGGCTGCAAAAATATTCTAAATATAACTGCAAATTCTTTATCATTTTCACTTCCAACCCTCACCCCCAAAATACTGTAGTAATAAAGTCATATAAATGACACTGACTACACCATACCAGGTCTGATAGGGAGATTCTTAAACCCCTTTTCATTTGTAAAGGAGGGGATGTTTCTCGCTCTCCCTGTCTGGGTTTCCTTTCTCCCCAGTATGGACCCAAAGTGGCACATCCATTTATCCTCACAACTACCACTCTGAGAGGTACATTATGCTGAATGGGCGTGACTGGCCCAAGGTCATCCAGAAAGTTTCCATGAAGAGTGCGGATTCCAAGATCCTAGTGACAGGGGTGTCAAACGCACTGGAAATGTGTTATTTAAAGTTTTAAAAAAATCTTTAATTGTGTTTGTCTGTGTCCTTTATAAAGTTTATATCTCTGCTACCTGGCATTACCTTTTATGACACACATGGCCCGGCCCAACAAGGTCTAATTTATGACAGATCCGGCCCTCATAACAAATGAGTTCGACGCCCCTGGGTAGCCCATTATACCACACAGGCTCTAACAGACAGGAGAGTTATTAAACCACCTCTGTTTTGTCACAGAGAATATATTTTTCACACACACACAAACACAGACAGTCTGTGCTGCCTGCACTTTCCTGTCTTCTCGTGAGTAAACCTTTGCTTCCATTGCAAATAGCAGAGGGATGATCTGGAGCTCAACGGTGCCAGGATGTTCTAATTTTCGTTTTGAACACTGCAAGTCCCAGTATCATCCTGAAGCTTGTAACCATTCAGGACTCACAGCTCTATTTTCTCATGAGTTATGCCTGCCACAGAGTACCTCAGCTTACACTGCAAATAACAAAGGGAATAGCAGTTTATTGCAATGTGAGCAAAGGTGTTCTGATTCCCTTCCTGTTTGGCGCTACAACTCCCATAATCGTCCTGAAGGTAGTGTCTAGTTTTCAAAAGCCTAGCTTTAATTTTCTAATGAATTATGCTTATAAGAAACAATCACAGCTTCCAATGTAAAAAGCATGCTGCGGGGGTGTTTCCTGGAGATTACATGAGCCAGGATTTTCCAATGCCCTTAATGTCTGACAATGCAACGCCCATGATAATTCTGAAACTGGTGGCCAATTGAGGTTCTTCCTTTCATTTTCTGAGTAGTTAGGTATGCCACAGATGGAAAACCAGATGGACACCTCCTTTGATAATAAGTTATCTTCTAAAATATTTTAAAATCCAATAAAGAAATCTGTATCATGGATAAAATTTATTTCATTCAACTACAATGTCTAAAATCTTAAATACCGGGGAAATTGCAAATATGCTTGCTTTTCTTTAAGTGGACATTCAACAGTAGATACCTTTAGGACATTGCCAGAATTATATCAGACTTGAAACAGTCTCAACTAGTGGGCTGAAAAAGCTCCTACAAAGGTTTTCTAACCACCTATTACAAGCTTACTAGCAATCATTTTACTACAGTATACAGAAACAAGACACAGAGGAAAAAGAGGGCAGGAGTGTGGAAAAACAGTCTCACAAGGACTTTGCCGACCCTGGTCCCTTGCCAAATGAGGCTTCTCTTTCTCTACTATCTAATTCTCTACTATCTAACTCTCTACTATCTAACTCTCTCTCTCTCTCTCTCTCTCTCTCACCATTGAGCCAATTATTAGGGCACATTCCAGCTGAGGGCTTGAGCACAAGGACCCTCTGCTGCTTTGCCATTAACACCCTCTACACAGGGGACCAACATGCTTAGTTGAACACTCTAGGGAAGGAGGGTTAATTCCTGCCCCCTCCCCTTTCTGCATGTGGACTAATCAGGGGCTTTGACATGGTCACAGATCAGACTAGCTGCACTGAATATATAAAGAAGTTTAAGAAGAAAATAAAAAGTGTGTGCAGTATGTAAAATGCAAGAGCCTGGGCAAGGATAAGAAGAAATGTCAAAAAATAAAAATTCTAACCTGTACATATCCCTAACAACAGTGAATAAGGATAGGCTGTTTAATTCTTCAAGTTGCAAGCATTTAGCAAAAATCTATTTACGTTATGCAGGCTTTCAGTCATCCCCCACAAGCTCTCAGCAACAACATGTACTCATAACCACCTTCTAGAGTCACAGCATTGAGTCCAAGTCTAAGAATGCCTAAGAGCTTCAGATGGCTGACAGAGCTTCCTCAGTGTCCTCAGGGGGCTTATTAGTCCCCACCCCAGCAGACCCTCTATCTTTCTCTGTCTGCATTTGCATCCACTCCCTCCCTTGTGACTTTGAATTTGTTTGGGACATTGTTGACCTACCTAAGCCTATCTACATTTTTAATTTCTATGGAACTGCATGGCTCTATTCTTGGGAATTGAGACATCCTCATTTTTCCTCCTCTTTCCCCTCTGCCAAAAATTATTCTATAAACTCTGAGCCTGTACAGAGTGTGGAACTGATTATCACATTTTTAGGTTGCAAACAATGGAACAAATCCTGGGGTGTAAGACATTTCACCAGAAGAAGCAATATTATGAGGAAACTCCATGGGACTGAGCACTACTAAAACTTTTTAAGTGTGCAAATACATTCTGAAAATAGAGTTGCTTGTCTAAGATGCATCTAACCCACCTGAGGAAAGGTGCAGCTGTGTGTCAGCATCCTAAAGGCCTTTACCAGCAATAAGAGACAAAGTGAGCTATTTTCATTTTTTCTGGCAAGCCACAGTTTTCCATGTCACTGAAAAAAGTGGCTCTCTTTTGACTGTAGCCACTGAGATTAGATCACAGATGTTGAAAGAGCCATTAAACATGTACAATTCTTATAGTTTGTTTTAATGAAAGTATTACAGCAAAATCTGTATATAATAAATCCTTTTCTACTATACCCAAATGGGAAAACCATGGTCTACGCTTGCCATCCAAACCAGGATTTCAGACAGTGGAGGGATGAAACAAGGCTGCCAGGGCTTGGATTCATCCTAAAACTTCTGTTTTATCCCCCACCCTGTACCAAAAGCCCCAAATGTTCCAGACAATCCCCCCCCCCCACTGGGGGAGTATCAGATGCCTACTCTAGTAGGGAAGAATGGGCAAAAATCACACATGAAAATTTCAGGCAGGCTCCATCCCAGCAGGGAAAACATGGGTGAATAATTAAAGAACAATCAACCATGGACAAAATCCAAGAACAAGGTGGGCTGAAATGGATGTAGGGGGGCAAGGTTTAACAGAGGTAGGAAGCAGTTCAGGCAAGGATTCCGTAATGCTTGAACAGCAAAGCTTAAGAATGCATCAGGCAAAGGATTCCAAAGTGCCTCAATGTATTTACATGCAAACAAGGTCACAGCAAGAGCCAATTATCTGCTTTGGGGCAGAGCCATGCAGTTATAAATGTACCTATGTCAGAGCATCTTGCTGGATCAAGACTGTAGCCAGAGTAGAGCACAAGTAGCGCAAGTTCCCAGTTCAAGTTTTAGTAGTATTAGGTTACAGAAGTAGGTAGAATTAGGCTAAATGCAGTCTTCTTTGGGTAATCCCAAATTAAATATTGTTCAGCAATTTATAAAAATAATGCTTAGCCCAAACATGCACAAAGACACTGACAGACAAACGGGGACTGCTTCAAGATTCAATACAAGATCTGCCTTGACAATAATTGAATTCTGTCATTCCAAAATAGGTACAACTTTCCACACAGATACAAAGCCAGATTCAGTGAGGGGGAGAGAGAAAGCCAAGCAAATACACAATTATCTTGTTTCCTCTACTTTTTAAATGTCTAAACCATGTGTCGTGGCCTAAAAAGTTTCCAATGGAAAGTAAGTCAGTGTAGTGATTTGGGAATGCTGGACTAGGCTGGGGAGATCCAGACTGAAATCCTTATACATCTCTAAGATTCCTTAATGATTTCAGTTTAGCCATTCTACCACAGGATTATGAAGATAAACGGAGGAGGAAATAATTCTACTTTAAAGGAAAGACAGGTTTCGAAAAATTTAGGACTAAAAAATAAACTCCAAATTAGATGATGTGACAAAAGGTCTATGAGCACATTACCTACACTTTTAAAAGCAACCATGCAAGGGCAGGCAAATAGCATCATTGGGAGGCATGACTGAGATCTGATTCAATGATGCAGGGCAAAGGGTTAACACATCTTACCCTAATAATGATAAGAGAACCTATAATTGGTCTCCTGTCTTTTTATCTCATTTGTCCCTAAATTTATCAGCATAAGATTATTAACCGTGTTTGAAACTTTTAAAGGAACAAACTGAAACACTGCATTTGGTTAAAAATGCTGTACAGCAATACAAGTAGACTTTTGGGTATACAAGGACAACACAAAGTATAAATATTTTGCTTACTCAGGAAATGTGACAAAAATCACAAGCACATGGTCATATAACAGTAAATGTGACAAGCCCCAAACCTCACAAGATTTTTTTCTTCAGATGTAGTGGAAATTTGCTTAAGATACCACATAAGAAATAAACAGATTTTTTCCTGTATATCTTCAGCAACACTCACACATGTCAGCAATAAGAAAAGGCCATTCTTGATTATTTGGAATATGCCTATTCTTTCAGTGTACATCAGAGAATATCAACATATAGCTGTTTGAACTATTCAATATCTACTTTGGAGTGGAGAAAATGGTAGCTGCATATAAAACCTGAGTAAATTTCACTGTAAGTCAAAAGCTACTTGTTAGGAAAAAATGCACACCTTTTCTAACCTACATTCTAGAAAAGAGACCCACTGACCTACAGAACCATCTGAAAGCTCACAAAGTAGGTCACTGGATTTCACTGTTTTTAGGCAATACACTCATGCAGTGCGACACTATGACTAAGTCTAAAGAAAACACACATCACAGAGTACAAAAAAGTACAGGTTACAGAGATCACCACATGCCGTGATCTTACTGTTTTCTAACTGCACTACACAGCATATAACTATTGTCTCTCAAACAGAATGGCAGGGTTCCCTTTCTTTTAAAGGACCTGTGTAAAGGAATAGTTAGGGTAAATGTTCTCCATAGGTTCATTTTATAGTTTCCTGACTAGTCTATTAGAACTATGAAACTGACAAGTCACTGGATGTATTTATAGCTTGCCTTTTTCCTATATGTCTAACACCAAGCCCTCTAAAAAGATTGATAAATGTAGATAAATATTGCATCAAAATGTAATGCTTACACCATAATCAGAACAAAGACAGGTTTTTTTTAAAAAAAGAGCAGGTAATAAAAAGAGCTGCAGAATAAAAACATAACTGGACAGAAGAAAAAGGATAAAGGAGAGCCATGCATGCCTGCTAGAACTAGAAGTTCTATCATCTGGGTGCAACATCTGAAAAAGACTCTCTCACACATCCATCACTCTCTTCTTAGTCAGCGTAGACAGACATGGAAGGCAGGACCTCAGCAAATCACAAATGTATTCATATCCTTCTGTTACCCCGGTATGACATAGATCTTTCAGTCTGTTTGCCAACATCCAGTCCATCACTGATTTTTAGACAACAATTTACAGCTAAAGTTGCCTCCCAGAAGCGGACAGGAAACTCCAAGCTATCCACATCATGACACTGTTGTTCATCTCCAGATGACCTTCTCACCCTGGTTTTATATTAAATAGGCCAGAAGGCAAGACTGTTGCAAAATCCCATAAGCACAGGTAAATAGTAGTTTCACATCATCACCTTCTCAGGCCAACAAAGAATAACCATAACCATTGCAAAACAACACTCCCTGGCCTCATCCCAAAAACTGAGAGGTCTGAAAGCATCAACAGGATGCACTCAGAGGGATTTTCTGTCCAATTCAGAAATTACTCCAAGGGATCAGGAAAACTTTTCTCTGCTAGGAACTCCTGGAATTGCCCCATCTTGCCAAAAAAGAGGGAAAAAAGAAAAAGTTCACAGGAACAAATCCATCCCTTAGTCAAACATTAACTGCACTGCACCACCATTTTACCTGAGTCAGTTTCCCTCTGGCAGATGGAACACATATGTTCATATCCTAACGCTCTACCAATGGAAAAGCTGTAACATATCAGCCTAGTGAGTGAAAGCCAGAAGAATATCTAGGTTAGTGGTTATCATGACATTCTGGATTCCCACCAGATAGGGATCCATTCAAGATAATAGAGTTATTGTAAACTTACTCACCACCTTCTTCCCACCCAGCACAGAAAACTAGATCAAGCATTTGTCCTATCATATATATGAGACCAGATAGTAACTGGAGCAATCCAATGAAACTTAGGTCAGCTCACAGAGAATACAAAATACAATTAATGTAATTTAAAAATTCACAAACATAAAATTATGCAGAAGATGAGAAAGGAGACAAGCCAGTAAATGTCTAACCTCCTTCTTCTATTTCAGCTCATCTGTTTTCCACCACATATACCTCTACTGTGACTACTGAAATAATAATACCAAGTGCCCACCACACCAAACTCCACAAGTATTTCGCTACAACACAAATAGGACTACTAAGCCCTGACTAGACACTTTTATGAGGACTACAGTCTTAAGTTATTAATGCAGCTTAATCAAAATCAATTTCAGCTGCTGGTGTGCCTAAAATGAGGCAAGTTCACTCCAATTATGAATAAACAGCCATACATCCATATACAAGACGTACTGGGGGGGGGGGGTCTAGTTGTCATAGAAGGATAAGAAAGACCCAGGAAAACAGCCATATATTGTGCCTTTTCCCATGTCCCTTCCAAATTTCCCACAGTCAGGGCTAATAAACTGTCTACAACAATATCAGAAACATTTTAAAGTTCTAAGTTCTGCCTCAAGTTTGTACAAAGCCCAGGGATCCAATGCTCTGAACTGGGGAGGGGAGCTGAACTGCCCCCTTGCTAGCCATTCACCTCCTCAGTCTATCCTCCCTCAAATGGTTATCTCCCAGTTGAGTGCACGTCGCTAAGATGAGGAGATGGACTGCCAGATGTTAAGCCACAGGCAAAGGAGGACCGTACACGTGTACCCATGCACGTACACACCCACCAGTTGAGCTTTAAACAAAATCAGGTCTTCTACCTCTCCATTTATATGAAAATTGTGCAGACCCAGGTTTAAACATCTAGTTTTGCCCCCGAGAGAGGGAAAAAAGCCTCAGAGTTAATGATCACAAATTCTACTTTTCTTAGAGTGCTAACAGCAATTTGAAATTAATTATGAGCACAAGGATCTTACTCAGTTTCATACTGGTGGTCTCAAGAAAGCACCATAGATTCACTTATGAGACGAAATGGCAAAGAAAAAGCTAGTAGGAAAATACTGCAACATGTGCAAAGCACAAAAAGGGAGCAACCTATTCTAAATCTAGTAACTTACAATACTTGCTAGCAACAATGGAAATGTGACCAAAGCAAATTTACTTGTCTTGCCAACACATAGACAGCCGATGCTTCAACTGCACTCCAATAACAAATAAAAGGCCCGACCTTTTCTGTAGGATGCAAACTGCTGCTCCAGTGGAGAGACTGGTTATATGCATCACAGCTTTGATGTTGATTTTTTTACTTACACTTTTCAATATTAAAAAGTGGGGAAATCTCAGATGCCTTAAAACTTTTTTTAATGGAACACATCAGAAACAGTGTGCATGGCTGTCTCTTTAAAGACTGGTGCCAGTTCGAAAAAATTTCAAATATTTTTACAGCACAGCAAGCTTCATATTTTCTGTACTATAAAGGTGAAAGTCTAAAGTAACAAGCAACACCTTATATCTCCACAGCTGCACAGCTCCCTTCTTTCTAGCCAGTCCTAGACTGATGTTTCTCTGGGTTTTTTTGTGTTTTTCTCCCCCCCCCCTTCTCTAATCTCTGAAGCTACAAGCATGGCATACTAAGGGAGGAAGAGGTGATTACTATCTACATGCTAGGAGTTAGGGAGGACATCTGGATGTTGTATTACTATTTTAGTGGGTCTCTGCTGTTTCGCTGTACGTTCTTAATGTCAAGTTGCTTCCATCTTATGGCAACCCCACGAATTAATGACCCTCAAAATGTCTTATTGTTAACAGCCTTGGTCCCTTGGTTCTTAGTATATAATTTCTAAAACCCTAAACAACAAACGGGCTATGCCTGGGCTCATGCATACAGAGTTGTTATACTGAGTTCTTAAGGGTCCGAATCTGCATGTGTTTAAATTTTGAAGTGAATCAGCTGTAAGCAGTAACCTCTACCCAGGTAGACCTTTGTATGTGCTGTATTCCTTTGCCACTTTATAGTTATGGAATACTGAAAGAGCAATTTTAGAGTGAGCAAACTACAATGAAACTTTGACATACACCACAATAACAAAGTTGGATTGATTTCTGCCACATTTTATTTATTTAAAACATTTACTAGCTGCCTTTCCACATTACAGAGCTCAATGTGGTTTACAATATAAATAAAATAACAAGCATAAAAACAGAAATTAAAACCACAATTTAAGACTGCTACCAAATGAATCAAACACAGTCCTAAATATAACCGTCCTCATCCACCTCCTAAAGATCAAAAGTGAGGGGACCACATGTACCTCCCTGGGGAGAGTGTGCCATAATCATTCCATAATTTAGCTCACAAACCATAGAAAACCCACTACCAAGTACTCAAGGCCTACTTTAAGTCCCTGACAAGTCCCTATGGGATGAGATCTAAGCAATGGGATGGCAGGTACTACAGCCCTACCAATAATCCCCCATTAATGATGAAGGAGAGTCAGAAATACAGCAGAACATAATGCACAACGAAGAATTGTTTCATTACACAAGTCTCTCTGAGGAGTATTTGAATGTCCTGCAAACCAGCTGAAGCTAATCTCATTTCTTTTTTCAACCAAGAAGTTATGTTACCCCCGATTTACACACCCCTTGCCTTCCGTGTTCCATGTAGACAGTGATTGAACAGATCTGGGAAGTTTCTACTGTCAGGCACTCCACTTCCTGCCTGCAACCTCAGAAACATTAGTCAAAAGTTGCTAGCTTGCTTCTGATGTTCTGGAGGACTAAACTGGATTTTAATCTGAACTATGGATTTTAGTCTACAGTTATCAAAACAAGTTGTGTTAACAGAGACCACTGAACTGACTACATCATCACACAAATATTCCGGGTAATAGCCAGCTATAAACCATGGCATTTCTGTACAGTAAACATCTATGAAAACCTGATGGTCCTCTTGGTACTAACATATATCATATATACTAGCTTTCAAGCTCAAACCACAAACAAAAACTCAGCCTAAGCTTCACATCAGTTCCTGTGCTTTCATTCGTTTAAAATTTATGCACATCCTCCATTTTAGTTTATAAATGGTAAAATGTATCTTTATGATAAAATATCTTGAACATAATTTAAACTAAAATATCCACAATTCTGCTTTAAAGATTTCAGAAGGGACAATAAGCAAACAACTACTGCTTTAACTACACACACAACGTAAATGATAATTTTATTTTGAAAGCATATCTTAAGCACATATACATCTTGAGTTCTCTGGGGAAGAGTATATTCATACAGGTTACTGTAGAACCAGAATCTCATATGGTATGTTTATTTCAGCTCTCTGACGTAGGCAACTCATAGCCAGAAAAAAGTCATGATTTTCTTGGTCTAACAATCATTTGCAAAATTATACCCACGTCTAAAATAGTTTTCATTTATTAATGTACCACTAAGTTAAAAGCACAAATTTCCTAAGACTACTGTCTGAGTTTCTATATTTTATCTTTTATCTTCATTTTATAGAACTGAAATTAAAACTGAGGGAAAGAGACAAGAAAATGCTGCTTTAGCAAGTACAGGCTCAAAGAAAGTTAGCTCACATGCCAGGGGTAGCCAACTTCTGTATTCCCAGGGAGGAGGCTCTATTCTCCTGATACGAATACACAGGCTGGAAGGATATCCTGCCTCTCAAACTGAGCCCCTCATGTGAGTAGGATGGCTCCACAATAAAGCTGGCACAGTAAAGGCTCCCTAGCTATTGAGGATGTGTGTTCTGACAGAGCACTAAACACACACACACTTATTATGTACCAAAACCCAACACTGAAATGTGAAGCTTATTACAGCCTTTCCACAGGTGTAAAATAGGGCAGGGACATTTACCATGCCCGAATTAAAATTCAGTAGGATCAGCATGGGTCATATAAAAACTGAATCAGGAACAGATCAAGCCCATAAACTGCCAGTTGTCCATCTCTGTTGTGATCCTGCAAGTGCGCTCTAACAAATTGAGTAATCATAATCCCTAAAGAAATCAACAGGGTTGTATCCAAGAACAAAGACTCACAGGTAAATTAATAGTCAGTACTTCAGGCTAAAGGAACACAATTAGTATACATTTCAAATTAAGTTTGGTCAGTGTCCTTCAGAACAGCATAACTCATACACATGCTAGTGAAAACATACTAGTCACTTTCCAGAGTGCTGCCACATGACAGTTAACTGGTGGACTCATGTCACAGAAAGCCCCTATGATGCAGAAGAATTTTCCTGACCAAAAGATAAACATATTTCAGAGCTCTTTCTTGTTTAAAATGCTGAAGAGGTAGAGCATCCTGAAATACTGCTTATCACTGAACATAAAACAGAACTACCAGTACCTGACATACCACAAGATCTTCATATAAACAAGACAAATCATGCAAACAACAACAACAACCAAACCCCCCCACACACACACACACACTATTTCATCAATATAAAAAGGATATCACAAACTTGGGACAATTAGAACATTTCAAAGTCCTCACATACACGAAGACATTTTGAAACCAGACAGCAGGGAAAACACAACATAAGCAACACAATTCATACTTAAGGACAACCTGTCAACTTAACAACCTGGAAAACTACATCTACGTCACTCATGACACTCATCACACTTCCATATACATGTTAATTTGAAATAGAGGACATCAACTTCCCAGCAATCTGCACTTTTTCTACAAAGCTCTCTCATTTTAAACAAACATTTGCAGAGCAGTAAGAACACAGGATTTTTGAAGATCTTTCTATACATGTCTCCAGCCTTTAGGGAGAAAAGTCATCCCCACCCCACTTTGAAAAAAAAATTCTGTATCAAATGGCATAGAAAATACTTCATTCTCAAATCAAAATGAATGAGCTGAGACAATCAGCAATCTTTTACAGCCATGCCGCTGGATGCATGCCATTACTATATTTCTTCAAAACATTTGATGTTAGCATGTACAAAGATCATAACACAAACATAGGCTTAAGCATTCAAAGGGAGGTATTTCTTCACATGAGAAAGTCTTGCTTCAACATCCATAGTAAATCAACAAGTCAGCATCATTAGAATGAAGGAAGGGAGAAGAGAACACAAATATTCATATTTAAATATGCCAATGTACCTTGTGGAGGTGCCTTTCCTGACATCACATATGCTGCATTTAAAGGCTTCAGCACTGTTCCTAAAGGTGCAGACACTACAATCCCAAAAGCCTTCATCGGCTGCAGGTTTTGCTTGCCTTTTTGGCCTTGAGAAGTATTGGGGAGGGAGGGAGAAGAAAGAAAAACACAGGTTAGAAACCAGATCATGAAGCAAGCCTATTTTGTGTTGCTCTCCGCTCCGCTTTCGCCTGCCTCTTTTTCTGCACCTTACCTAAAAAGTAATCACATTCTGGGATGCGGTTGCACAGAGGAGGAAAGGCAAAACAGACACAGAGCTAAATACTCATTTCAGCCCCTTGCCGCCCCCCCCCCCCCCCAAAACACCCCCTCCCATCCTACCGTGTTCCCAACATCCCCACCACCATGCCCCCCAGTAAAAGAGGGAAGGGGAAAAACATTTCCTCTCAATCTTCAATCCCAAGACAATCGATTTTCACACAAAAACAACAACGACGACTACCACCCACTGAATCTGGAAGGGCAGTGAAAAGGAGGTTGGTGGAAGACATCTGAGAGGGCTTGTTACCCTCCCTCTTTGGAGGGGGGTGTTGATTGTACTTTAAAGGATTGTAGGCGTGTCCCTCCATGCGCCCCCTCCGTCTGTCTGTCTGTCTCCTTTACCTTGTTAAATCTCCCTTTGTCTGGAAGAAGTCAGTGTGAGGAGACGAGGAGTATGTATGCGTGCGTGTGGAGAGGAAAAAGAGAGAGTGAGGAGCCGCCATAGCTGCTCCAACACCAGATTAGCCCTGGCACCAACAGAGAGAGAGGGAAACACACAAACACTTCGCCCTCCTCCTCCTCGCCTTTACACACTCCCTCCATCTTAAGAGCCACTCTAGATACAAAATAGAGCAACGCACCCCCACCACAGCTCAACCACACAAGGCGCCCCAGTTTTTCTACCCCGCTAAACGCCCCCCCCCCACACACACACACACCGGGCTCCTCCTCCTCCCCCAAGCACAATTGAAAACAAGGAGTTTTCTGTACCTGGCTGAAAGGCAAGCAGAGAAACGAGCTCTCCTCCGTACCCACTTCCACCATCTTAAAAGCTCCCTCCTCTAAGCACGACTACTACAAGCCCCTACCCTCTGGGCCTACTCGCCCCATTCTGCGCCTCCCCAGAGCATAAAGCGGGGCGGGAGGGGAGGCTCCGACTGGCACACACGCTCCCTCCATCTTAGGAAAGAGCTCCGCTCGCCTCCTCCACCGACTTCCCCTTCCTCCTCCTCGCTCGGTTCCTCCGCCAGCCACTTTACCTGGTCGGGCTCTTCTTGTCGCCCATGGTCATGGATCGGTGGAAGGGGCGCCCCCTTGCCTTGCGCACCAAGAGCGAAGGGGGCTACGGGGCGGACTCCTCAGACCAGCAGGCTCCGGCTGCTCCTCAGCCGCCGCCGCCGCCGCCGCTGCCAGGCTCTCCCGCTCCAGACTAGGGAGCGCAGCCCCGCTCCTCTTCCCCTCCCAGCAGCCAGGCAGCACGGCTACAGCGGGCGGAGCTCGCGGCCCTCCCCGGCCAATCCGGGCAGCCGGGCCTTGGGCTCCACTGGGGCGAAGGAAGGGGGACGTGCACCCCCACCGCGCACTCACACACGCAGCCCCGCGGGTCCGGGGAGGAGGGAGGGAGGACGGGCTCCCTCGGCGAGCGGGGCGCTCTGGAGGAGGTTGCTCGCTCACTTCCTCGGGCGCCGCGCAAGAGGAGAGCGAGCAGAAGCGTGTCGCCGCCGCCGCCGCCGTCGTCGTTGGGCGGTGCCTGGCCACCCACAAGGCCAGCATGTGACCCCGCCTCGGGAGAGTCGCCCACCGCTACTCGCGTCGAGCGTCAAACGTGTGTGTGTCCCTCCCTCCCTCCCTCCGACGGTCACCCACGGACACAAGAGCAGGGAGCGGGCAGCTTTCGCGCCCCCCTTTTCCCAGGTACGCGGAGGGAAGTGTATTAGTCACGCGTGGGGAGAGGGCATGGTGTACTGCCTAAGTTCGGCCACTCACGTCAAGTGGAAGGAGCCTGCATCAAACTGTCACTGTCGAATCCCTCCCCCCCCCCCCCGACCCCCACTGCGCGCCACGGGCCCGCGTAACCACATGTTCCCTCCCCGCCTCCCACTCGCTCTTCAGCGGGCGGTGGGACCCGATCAGACAGCTATGTCATCTTAACCGAAGTGGAGAATGGGCCCACCCACGTGATGATTCTGCTCTCACCTCCCCCCCTTCACACTTCTCCAGGCCACCGTCTGTACACAAGTAATAGGGAATGCGCATACAACCTGTGAACACGAGTGCCCTTTTCAGTCACTACGGTTTTGGCATTCCCAGTTCACCTACCAGGAGAGTGCACTACACACAATTCTCTCAATATGTCTTTGCCCTTTTTTGTGTTTGTGAGTAGGACAACATTTGTGTTTTCCAGCTTCGGTGCCCAGGGTTGGAAGCCCATATTATTGAGGTATGCATTCACAAGTACTAAAGCAGAGTGGCCTGGGCTAGCCTGATCTGGTCAGATATCAGAAGGTAAGCAGGATGGGTCCTGGTCAGTAGTTGGATGAGACACCACCAAGGAAGTCCAGGGTTACTATGCGGAGGCCAGCAATGCCAAACCACCTCTGAACGTCTCTTGCCTTGAAAAGCCCACAGGGTCAGCATAAATTGGCTGTGACTCAACAGCACTTACACACACCCTGTTCACACAAAATGTTCACATGCGTACATATTGAGAAGATTTTATGTGGGATACTTCCTGGGTACATAGAGTGGGAGCCCCAAAACCATAAAAACTGGAAAAGGCTATAACCATATGTGCACCGAGGAGTCCTTCTTATGTTGCAGTCAACACCTGCAGTTGAATGCATGATTTAAACCTCACATCCAGGTACTGGTTGTAAAGTGAAAGCACTGTAATGTTGTACAGAAGGCTTCAGATTACCAACTATGGGAACTAGCACATGCCATCCTGCATTAGTCAACTGTCTTCTCATGCTGTGAGAAATACAGACCCTCACACATCACCCACGAAGAAGAAGGGAATGCGTGTGCACACACATCCAACCACTCACTGAGACAGCATAGACACTATTCGTCAATCACCACATAAATGAAGCTGTGTCTCTCAACACAGATGGAAAGAGGGGAATGTGCGATCCATCAAGCCACATCTTCTGTTGTGGGGAGAAGAAGAGAAGGAGATTGTAAGCCACTCTGAAACTCCTCCGAGTGAAGGGCAGGGTATAAATCCAACTCTTCTCCTCCTCCTCCTCCTCTTTAAGTATCTTGTCACACAGGGAGAGCAGGATAAAGATCAATGAAAGGCTTTTCACCCCTTCGCAGCAAATGCACATAATGGCCCAGCTTGTGGAACTGTTCTGTCTGCAGTAGCAGTTTGCCTGTGGACGTCTTCTGACCAGAACCATCAGGTTTACACACAGGTGTGAACTGCTTCGACAAGCATCCAAATAACCCAGGGCAACAGCAGGCTGGAACAGGGCTGACCTCTGACAGGAGGTAATATAATGCAGAATGTGGGGAAAACACAGAATTTAAAAAAGGTTGAACTCGATTTTAGTGCAGAATGGGGGGGGGCTGGATTAAAAAGGTTAAATTTGATTTTAGTGCAGAATTGCATGGAGGACACAGTGGTGAACATGGATTAAAAGGAGAGTGCAGAAAGGGCTAAAGGTGGAGTGCAAAGTGGACTCTAATTTGGATTAGCAATGATGAACATGAAAGCAGGCAAAAGTCACTTAGCCTACAATATTATGGCCATGAGCACATGGGACAAGTCACACACACCAAGTAAAGAATACACCCATCCAGTGTGTCACCTATTGGGTGAGGAATGTGTCACCACTATAAAAAATACATCCCTCATTTCTTCAGTGTTAGATCTTAAAGCAATTTGGATAAAATTCTCAGGGCGATGCCTCCCCCAATCCAGATGCTAATCACCTCATTAGCTACATTACAATATCATGTGCCATCCAACCATACCCTAGACCCTGTGCAGAAACAACTAAAAACCTTGTGCAGAAAATTATCATACATATATAGTGACATTAATAGTTCTGTATTAAAAGTAGAGTTGCCAGTTTCTGGGTTTCAGATGGTAGCCATGTTGGTCTGCAGTAGAACAGTTAAATTCAAACCCAGTAGCAGCTTAGAGACCAACAAGATTTCCAGAGTGTAAGCTTTAAAGAGTCAAAGCTCCCCTTCGTCGGACAATTTCCAGGTTTTACTCTGCAGTCTCCAGAGTATGAAGATCAGTTCCCCTAGAGAAAGTGGCTGAGTTGGAGAGTGAGTGGGTTCTGTGGCATTATACCTGCTGAGGTCCTTCCCCTTCCAATAACACCCCCCTCCACGCCCCAAATCTCCAAGCATTTCCGAAATTGGAGCTGGCAACTCTTAATACTTAATATTAAGAAATTACAAAGTTATAAGGTAAAGGAGCTTTTACTTTTGTGAGAGAAGTAAAATCACAAAGTATACAGGCTAAACTGTGGCGCTGATGCCTAGTTACGGTTACTAAGTGAAAAGTATGCAGACGGAGAGTGATTTCAGCTAAGCATACCTTTATTTAGTTCAGGAAAAAGACGAAGGGACCAGCTCGCAGGCTGGTTATATATGTTCAGAAAACCCGCCACCAAGTACACCTCAACACACCCCCTACTCCCGATAGGCTATTTACAGTAAC
Source organism: Gekko japonicus (assembly GCF_001447785.1). Taxonomy (NCBI): domain Eukaryota; kingdom Metazoa; phylum Chordata; class Lepidosauria; order Squamata; family Gekkonidae; genus Gekko; species Gekko japonicus. The sequence goes on from NW_015159739.1 coordinate 217,870, forward strand.
CGGGCGACCATTGGTCTCCCGGCTGAGAAGCTGGCCCTCTGATTGGGGCCGGCTAGGATCCTACGGACCCATTGTCTTTGGACATGAAGCTATTGAAGAGTTGTGCCTGGCCAGCCCGGGCAAGTCCGGGCATGTCAGGCTGAATACATTACACCCCTCCCCCCTTGGTTCAGAAGGCACCCACAGACGAAGTCCTTCAAGTAGGCGGGTGGCTTCTTGGGGCGCGTCGAGCGTCGGGGCTCCGGGGTAGCGATGGGTTCGGTCTCGGGGGCCCTGGGAGCCGAGGGGCCTGGGACCGACGAGGGCGCCGAGGAGGCAGGACAGTCTGGCACCACGGTGGGAGGCGCCTCGGTTTCCTCACGGAGAGGCGGCTGTGGATCCGGT
>NW_015159739.1:219308-252288 GCF_001447785.1 Gekko japonicus
AGGGGCAGGCGGCTCAGTGCGTCGGCGTGGCCCATCGCCTTTCCGGGCCGATGGACGAGGTCGTACGCATACCCCGCCAGGAAGATGGACCAGCGTAGCACCCTGGGCGAGGTTATCTGCGGTGTCTGCCGGTCGGGTGCGAGGAGGCCCAGCAGGGGCCGTACAAGTAGTGGTGAAATTTTTTCACCCCTGCCACGATTGCCAACGCCTCCTTGTCGATCTGCGCGTAGTTGCGCTCGGCCGACGACAGTGTCCGCGAGTAGTAGGCCACCGGGACCTCGCGACCATCCGGTAGTCTGTGCCCCAGGACCGCCCCGACCCCATAGGGGGAAGCGTCGCACGCCAGTACCACGGGAAGGGCCTCGTCAAAATGGGCGAGGACCGCATTAGAGACCAGGAGGTCCTTTATTGTTTGGAAAGCTGCGTCGTGTGGTGGCCCCCAGGCCCATTGCGCCGACTTGTCGAGGAGGCGGTGGAGCGGCTCCGCGACGGCCGCCTTCAGGGGCAAAAAGGAGTGGTAGAAGTTCACCAGGCCTAGGAACGCCTGTAGCTCCGTTTTGGACTTCGGGGCCGGGGCGTGTGTGATGGCTTCTACCTTGTCCTGGGAGGGGTGCAGGCCGGCGGCGTCCACCGCGAAGCCCAGAAACTCCACCCGCGGCACCCCCAGTAGGCACTTCTCCCGTTTCACCTTGAGGCCCGCCGCGTCGAAGCGTTGTAAAACGGCCCTCAGACGGTCTGCGAAGGACGAGGGGTCTGGCGCGGCGATCAGCACGTCGTCTAGAAACGGCTGAACTCCGGGGATGCCTTTAAGGAGGGAATCCATAAAAGATTGAAAGATCCCCGGCGCGACTGAGACCCCGAACTGGAGGCGGTGCACCTTGAAGGCCCCTTTGTGGGTCGCAATGGTCTGTGCCTCGGCCGTGGCGGCGTCCACCGGTAGCTGCTGGTACGCCTGGGCCAAGTCCAGTTTGCCGAACACCCGAGCCCCTGCCAGGGCTGCCAGCACTTGGCTTACTACCGGCACCGGGTACGCGTGGGGCTGCAGGGCTTTGTTTATGGTGCATTTATAGTCCGCGCAGATGCGGACGTCCCCGTTCGGCTTGAGTGGTGTGACAATGGGGGTCTCCCACCGGGCCGACGCCACCGGTTCTAGCACGCCTTGCTCAACTAGGCGATCGAGCTCGGCCTCCACCTTCGGCCTCATGGAGATCGGGGGCAGCCGGGCCCTGATGCGGATGGGGCGTATCGCGGGGTCTAGGTCCAGGGAAATGGCAGGGCCCGTGTACCGCCCCAGGGTCCCATCGAAGATGCGGGGAAATTCTGCGCACACCGCCCCGAAATCCTGCGCTCCAACCTGGTTGATGCCCGTAACGGAGAGCCCCAGGGCCTTGAACCAGGCCAGTCCCAACAAGCTGGAGAGGGGCCGGTCCACAACCAGTAGGTCCAGTTGGCCCTTGAAACCCTGAAACTGGACCCGGAACTTGCCCCAGCCCACCACCGCCACGGGGTTTTTGTTAAAGTCCCGTAACCGGAAACCCCGTGACTTCTGTAGTGGTGGCCCCCCCTGAGGACACAGTGAACGGAGCGTGTCCGCGGATATTATGGAGTAGGTCGACCCGGTGTCGATCTCCATGGTGCAGGGGGCTCCCTCTATGAGGACCGTCACATGCATTTTATTTGGGCCGTCGGGGGGCAGGTTACAGACCTGGTGCTGTGGAAAGTGGGACGACACGGTGTGGAGCTCCAGGGGCAGTTCCGCGGTGGTCTGGTGGGTGGCCGATCTCGGTCGTTGTCCCTTGGACCGGCAGACCTTGGCGATGTGTCCTGCCTTGTTGCAGGAACGGCAGACCGCATTCCGGAAACGGCACGACCTGCGTTCGTGATCCTCCCCGCAGCTGGCGCACTGACTTGGAGACGGGGCCTTGGAGGTCCTGGAGGATACGTGTTTTGATCGCTGCTGAGTCCGCTGTCGGAGTTGTAGGACTTCCTCTTGGTCCGAGACGTCGGAGCCGCTGCTCACTTGGGTACGGTGGACCGCCTTGGCGCGGCGGTCTTGTCGCGCTTGTTCGTATGCTGAGGCCTCCCGGATGGCCTTGTCCAGGCTCAGATCGTTCTGGCTCACCAGTTTCCTCTGCAGCTTCGGCTCCCGGAGTCCGACGAGGAACTGGTTCAGGAGGGTATCGTCGAGGCTGGGGAAGGAGCATCGGGTCGCCAGGCTCCGCAGCGCCGCCAGAAAATCGGAGGTGGTTTCGCCGGAGGCCTGAACTCTTGCGAAGAAGTCCAACCGCTCCACGTACTTCGTGGGTTTGGGAGCCAGGTGGTCGGTCAGGGCCTGGACTAAGGAGCTGTATGACTCGTCCTTCGTTAGTTTGGGCGAGATTAAGTCCTTGAGGAGCCGATGGGTCTGGATTCCGCAGTGGCTCAGCAGGTAAGCCTTCTTCATCGCGTCATCCACCACCTTGTGGATGGTGAAGCGGCTCTCCAGCGTGTCCAGCCAGGTGTCCCACAGCGAGGGCTGGGAGAGATCGAAAGCGGGCAGGCTTTCTGTTGCGGTCGCGGTCGCCATTGTACTGTCGCCACGTGGTGGGGTGGCCTCTGGAACGGCGATGGCGTCGGGAGCGTTGTGGAGGCCGCTGCTGCTCTCGGGGTCAGCAGGGAGCGAAGCGGAGCCGGGAGTTGCGCGATGAGCGGTTGCCGGAGAGCTGGGAAGCGAAGCGGCGCGGTTCCCGGAGGTCTCGGCGTCGGGGCTCGGTGCGGTGCTCATGTTGGCGTCCGGGTCTTTGTTCATGGGGTCGTGGATCCCACCCTCGTCGCCAGTGAAAAGTATGCAGACGGAGAGTGATTTCAGCTAAGCATACCTTTATTTAGTTCAGGAAAAAGACGAAGGGACCAGCTCGCAGGCTGGTTATATATGTTCAGAAAACCCGCCACCAAGTACACCTCAACACACCCCCTACTCCCGATAGGCTATTTACAGTAACCGGGCGACCATTGGTCTCCCGGCTGAGAAGCTGGCCCTTTGATTGGGCCGGCTAGGATCCTACGGACCCATTGTCTTTGGACATGAAGCTATTGAAGAGTTGTGCCTGGCCAGCCCGGGCAAGTCCGGGCATGTCAGGCTGAATACATTACACTAAGGTAGTGGCTTTCAGTGAGTCTGATATTTATGTGGTACGGAAGGATTCAAATTGAATCACCTCTGATTGGTCAGGTGTATGAATAGTCAGTTAGTGGATTTAACCATTTCATTGGCCTTTAAGCCTGGAACCAATAAGATCAAGCCTGAGACATTCTGAATTTTAACTGATTGAAGGATCTAGCAGGAACAAATAAGAGACCAGTCTCAGGGTGGATATTCAGGATATGGGAAGGGTTAGTAGTTGTTGGTAGTAAGAAGGGTTTTCTGAAAGTAGCAGGGGGTGAGGGAAACTGAGGTGAAGAGAGGGGCTAGAGGAAAAGGAGCCAGGACGGGTCTGCACAGTAAGAGGCAGCCCCATAGCCAGAAATTGGGGGGGAGCAAATAAGCAGCAGTTTAGCTACGCCTCCCTACCATCTCCTGCTCCAGCTCTGGCTTTGTCTCCTGCAGCAGCTGCCCCATTCGTGACACTGTTCACACAACAACGCTGTGGCCAGATTGCTCAGCTCGACACCAGGCGGGGGGGGTCCTGACATGATCCCTGAGAGGGCAAGGCATATATGTGAGGGGGCATGGCCCCTATCAGCACCAATGTTCCCTCTAAGCTGTAGAGTCCTGTGAGCAAAAATTCTACTTTGTGAGCTACCGGCATTAAAGTTGTGAGCAGGTGATTTGGCTACTGCATAAATTAGTGTGTTCTGGAGCCATCCTTCCTGAGCTGAGACAAAAATGTGTGAGCCGGAGGCTAAAAAACTGTGAGCTAGCTCACACTAACTCAGCTTAGAGGGAACACTGATCAGCACCCCCCATAGCTATGGGCCTGAGAGGTGAGATAATTCCCCTGGGGAAAAGGGATGCTTTGTTGGTTAGACTTATGGCATTGTTACCCCCCACACACCTGAGGTCCCTGTCCTCCCCAGGCTCCATCCCCAAATCACTTGGAGTTTCCCAACCTGGAGCTGGCAACCCTAAGGATAAGTAAAACAAAGAGATTAATAAAATCCCCCCAGAACCACACTGCCTTGCATATTCTTGTTTTTCCATGGTTTCCTCTTACTTCAGTTATACCCTGGTAGTTTGGTTTAAAATAGTCCTAGGGCAGGCAGACACCATGACATAAAAGGGTTTATTATAAAATATTTGAAAGCATCCATACAAGTATTTATACATATTTGTTATACAGGTATAACTTCTTATTGCATTCTTTAACATTTCTATAAGTAAAAGTAACAATTCCAATGATAGTTCTGCCTAATTGAATTCACATAACTGATTCCTAGGGTTGCCAGGTCCTCCTTGGCTACCAGCGGGGGGTGGGGGCCGAGCATAGTCCTTCCACCTGCACCCCCTGCTTTTTCCCTATCTGAACTGGGCCCATGGAAAGATGAAACTTCAGAACATGTCGGTATCAACCTGACCTGGGGACATCCCCACAGAAAATATAATGTGTAGTTAGGCCTTAAAGCTCCTACCTGACAGACAAATGTATTTGTATATCTACCAGGTACCTGATGGAAGGGTAGCATCACCAGCAAGTGTGGCACCTAGCCTTTTAATTGGCTTCTGATCCCGAGAAAGTGTTCTCCGTCATTCAGTGCTCTGAGGCAACCACACTCAAGTGGAAATGTTTGTGATTCGCACACCCTCTTCCTCTTCAGATCCTAAATTAACAAGAAATATGTGCACTGACTAACCTTGTTTTCCTCTTTTAGCAAAAGGCAATGAGTACATAGTTGCTCTGCTAGTAGGAGTTGCTTTCCCCCTCTGTTCACGACATAGGCTGACTCAATCACCACAAGCAGAAGCCACAGTGTTTTACATCGTCATTTAATCCTCATTTCAAAATCCAACTGTTTGGGCAAACGGGCCTACCAAGAGCAATGGGGGAAAGTAGCCACCAATAGCAGCTCAGTTGTGTTCACTGGCTCTTGGTCATAGTGACCAAGGAATATGTTTCTCCCCACCCACCAAGACATGTTCCATTGATTCCCTCCAGAGGAACAGAAGAATAACTGTGGGGCATGTGATCTCCTGCACTGACCTTGATAGCTCAGGCTAGCCTGATCTTGTCAGATTGTGGGAGCTCAACAGGGTTGGCCTTGCTTACTACTTGGATGGGAGACTGCCAAGGAAGTCCATGGTAACAGAGCAGAGGCAGGCAATGGCAAACCACCTCTGAATTTCTCTTGCCTTGAAAACCCTACAGGGTCATCAAAAACTGGCTGCAACTTTACGGCATTTTCCATCACGATTTCCTGTGAAAGTCTCCTCACTACGAGCTCAGTGGGGCTCAGGCTCGTAGCCATTGGGGAGAGTGACAACCCCTCATGAATGTGCCCTGCCCTCTCAGGGATGCCAGACCCCCTGGTGCAGTGAAGAGCCACCTGCTGATAGGCAGGCAAAGTTTGAGAAGTCGGTTGCAGAAGTAGGAGACCCGGCAAGGCCATGTGGTAGCCATCCCTCTCCCTCCTCTCTGCCACCACCACCTGCTCCAGAGGTGTTCCCCTCACTGCAGCCTCATTTTCTCTGCCTAGAAGAAAGGAAGGAGGTTTCCAGCACCAAGCACCAACTGGCAGAGACTGATCAAGAGAGAGATCTTGGAGTCGTAGTAGATAACTCATTGAAAATGTCAAGACAGTGTGTGAATGCAATAAAAAAGGCCAATGCTATGCTGGGGATTATTAGGAAGGGTATTGAAAACAGATCAGCCAATATCATTATGCCCCTATATAAATCAATGGAATACTGTGTACAGTTCTGGTCACCACACCTTAAGAAGGATATTATAGCTTCGGAAAAAGTGCAGGGAAGAGCAACTCAAATGATAAAAGGGTTGGAACACTTTCCCTATGAGGAAAGGTTAAAGCGCTTAGGGCTCTTTAGCTTGGAGAAACGACAACTGAGGGGTGACATGATCGAGGTTTATAAGATTATGCATGGGATAGAGCAGGTAGGGAAAGGTACTTTTCTCCCTTTCTCACAATACAAGAACTCGTGGGCACTCAATGAAATTGCTGAGCGGTCAGGTTAGAACGGATAAAAGGAAGTACTTCTTCACCCAAAGAGTGATTAACACATGGAATTCACTGCCACAAGAAGTGGTGTCGGCTACAAGCATGGACGGCTTCAAAAGGGAATTAGATAAGCATATGGAGCAGAGGTCCATCAGTGGCTATTAGCCACAAGGTATAGATAGGGACTCTGGGGCAAGTGATGCTCTGTCTTCTTGGTGCTTGGGGGGGCCAACAGTGGGAGGGCTTCTAATGTCCTGGCCCCACTGGTGGACCTTCTGATGACACCTGGTATTTTTGGCCACTGTGTGACAGAGTGTTGAACTGGATGGGCCTTTGGCCTGATCCAACATTGGCGTCTCTTATGTTCTTCTGTTCTTATCGTGCTTGTTTACAGGAAGCATCACTAGCTTGTGCATTAAGCTCTCTCCCCGCCTTCCCCCATAAGGCTGAACTGGCAAAGCGCACACACAGACTCTGAAGCCAGCGTGCAGTGACTGGCTGCCACCAGCTGCCAGCATTTGAGCGCTGCCACTGCTTAAAGCTTCCACCCATCTCCTTTTCCTCTTTGTCTTCCTAGCTGGCAAGCTCCAGGCTGCTGCTCATCTTGCCCACTTCCCTCATTAACTCCCCCCTGCCCCATTAGGAGTAGCACGCCCACCAGAACGCCCTTTAGTCACGGAGGAAGCGAGCTGGCAAGTGTTAATGGAGGGGGGTTTAATGATGTGCTTCCAGGGGTTCTCTCTCTCTCTCTCTCTCTCTCTCTCTTGCCTAAAAGGTATACTGCAACGTAACATTCTTCATGGTTGTGAACTAGGCATATCTACCAAGCCCTTTGGAGAAGGTGGGGAGGGTACATGACCCAGAACTGGCTTGGTTCTCTGGTTGGCTTCCAGGAGGTTGGTTGGAATGGCCAGGGAGGGGTGAGTATCCCCCCTCACGCCAGCGACATGTTTACGTCATTTCCGGGTAAAATAGTTACATTAGGTTTATTTTTGGTGTTCCTCCCCACTCCCAGTATTTGCTCCCCTAACAAAACTTTTCTGGCTACTGGGCTGCTGAGGCTTATGCCCAAGTAACTATGTGCAGCATTAAGTGTGTTATGTGAAAGATGTGTAAGAACCTCATAACAAGCAGGAAATAAGGGAAATGATACTTCAAGAAGGGGCATCTGGTGTGCTTTCTCCCACAAACACAAAAGTGAATGCAGCCAGTCAAGACGGAAAGACAGATCCAAAACTAGATTCTACTAGCTGTATCGCCGTTTCACAATGAAGCTACCTATATCTTGCATACTTTCATTTCAATAAGAATGAAAGTATGGAAGAGAGAAGTAGTTTGTGTGCAACTGGGTACCTAAACTGTGTGCCTCTTGGGGGGGGGGAATTGGATGGTGTGGATATCTGTTAAACAGCTAAGAGTATTTTCTCATATATGATGCTCACTAGATGAGTTTTCTCTCATACAAGGTATAATTCTTTTCATATTTATGTACAGGGAAGGAAATCTCTCACAAGTAGACTAGAAATCAAGATTGTTGTAGAAGAAGAGAGAGGAAGTATGACTGTTATCAAGCCATTACTGCCTGTACATCTGGGTGAACTCGTGGCACCGAACCCCTTCCTTTGTCCTCAGCATGTGGTGGAGATGGTCTAGTATTCTTCCCATGAGGTGCACTTGTTGTTTCATCAGCAGGAGATAATTTGGTACATCCCCAGGTTTGTGGTGCATGGCCTAGGGGGAGATGGACAGGAAAAAGTGAGGATGGGAAGGAGTACAGCCTGCTCCCTCTCTTGCACTCTTTTTCTGCAGACATGGTCAAGTGAAGGAATGGTTCTCATAGGCAACATAGCCCACCAGAATCCATGTAATCAATCAACAACCTGGTGTCCTGGCTAGTGAGGAATAAAGCAATATGACAGATTGAGAAAATATCAGCATAGTCTTGGTCCTGAGGATAACCCTAGATCCGAATAATATGCTAGATGTTATTTATATGGGGTTTTCTTCCTTTTTTCTAAAATGTTTTAAAATCCATAATTACAAAGTAATACAAATACAATAGAATTTGAAATTCAGCAATAATTCCATCTAATGAAATATACCTATGATACATTTACCAGAACAGTCTATAGTTCTGTTTTAGATACATGCCTCCTAGAATGTGTATCTTACCCACATTCACATCAGGCACAATCTTATCTTGAACATTATTGTTCCAATACAGAATATATGGGATTTTCAAAAAAGCTTCTGACAATGTCCTTCACCAAAAGTGCCTAAGGAAATGATGCAGTGGGATTTTCTGTTTTGTGGACTGGTAACTGTTTGCAAGTTAGGAAACAGAGAACTGGAATTCTTGGACAGCTTTCACAATTAGGGGAAGTAAACCGAAAAAGTTTACAGCTGACTTGTGGTGACTCCATAGGGTTTTTGAGGCAAGAGACATTCAGAGGTTTGCCATTGTCTGCCTCTTCATAGCATCCCTGGTATTCTTTGGAGGTCTCCCATCCAAATACTGACCGAGGCCGACCCTGCATAGCTTCTGAGATCTGATGAGATTGGGCTAGCCTGGGCTATCCAGCATCAGAACTAGTGCTCTTTAATTTGTTTGTACATAATCTGGTATCAGGAAAAACAGTTCATTAACCAAATGCATAGATTGTACCAAATTATCTGAGGCCACATTCAGAGGAATCATCCTTTTCATTAGGAAACACTTGGTACAACAAATGAAGAGATGGCTGACCATGCTATGCTTTGCGGGAGTGCAGCAATCATCCTTAAAAGTCCCGCCTCTCCTCCAGAGCTCTGAACCAATCACTTGGATTTAGGATTGTCAGCCAATCAGAGCCCATGGAACTCCGCTGGATGGAAGGGGGTGAGCCGGCCTCAGTTTAAGAAGGGTGAAGAAAAACTTCATTCTTTTAAATAGGAATTTTGAGGCTCTGGAAAGGAACATCAGTGTAGCCAGTGTTTTATTTGGCTTTCAGTTAGGGTTTGGGGGTTGGCTTAGGGAAGAAAGATTAATTTCATGTAACAAATAAGCCCATGATTCCTAACTGGATGGGCATGAGCCTAAAAATTCCAGTTAGGGGTTTGAGGCAGCCCCCAAATCAAAGCCCAAAACAAACCAAGCCAAAAATGCCCAAACCGGCCAGTTCAGATCCCCCTTACTCTTACAGTTTGCCATGGCTGGGAGAAAGGGGGGATCGCTGGGGAGGGTTAAATGGCTGTGAGCCATTTAACTCATCCATTTTGCTGTCTCCCACTTTGAAGTGGGGGGAGCAAAACAGAAATGTTTAATGGCTCACAGCCATTTAAACCTAACAGCTGATGAGTGGACCTGCCCCACTGTTAGGTTTAAATGGCTACCAGCCATTTCACTGGTTGGTTTTGCTTCCCTCTGCCTCCAAGCTTCCATGCAGGGGAAAATGAAACTGACCCGTGAAAGTGTGCAGCCATTTCAGCCTAACAATGGCAGCCTTTTCACCCATCTGCTTTGTCCCCCCCCCTTTTCAAAGCAGAGTGAAGCGAAATTGACCAGTGAAATGGCTCACAGCCATTTAAACCTAAAAGGTCAACTGCAGACCCACGCTGCTCAACTGTTAGGTTTAAATGGTCGGAACAGCCAAACCAGACAAAAGTCTGGTAAATGTTTGGGGGCTCCAATTTATCGTTCAAGTTCGTGCTAAATTTTGGCTAGTGAACCGGTTCATGCCCATCCCCATATGAAGGTTTTATGGAAAGGTGCTCTATGAGAGAAAAGAGCCACCTTTAACCTGCTGAGGTAACCTCTCTGGTGAAAGGTGAATCAAGGGTTATTTACTTTATTTGAGAGCCAGCTTTACTTTATATATTTAAGTTATCCACACATTGTATTTCTCTTATTAACTACTTTATTTTCTGTTAAATAAGCCTTTGTTGTCCATCTCTATCTGTGTCTTGTCTGTCAAGTCAAATATCTAAGAAAATGTGATCTCTATTTACTTGACATAACTATAGTGTAGCCTAGCAGTTTTCCAAATAACAAGACCTTTATGGAGCCCATAGCTTACATGCTCTCAATCTTTAATTTAAAGCTTTTATCCCCATTTTTATTTGATTGTGGGCAGTTAGGGTATAAAGAATCTATAGGACAGGCCAGGGTGTGGGACTGCATATCCTTCAGTCCAGAAGGCCGTTGCCTCAGCGCTCCCCTCCCCCCATAGCTGCCACAGTAGCCACTGCTGGAAGTAGAACACAGGCCTTGATGGATTTTGAGTTGACCCAGCAAGGTAATTCTTGTGTTTTAGGACTTCAAGATGTACCCTGATGTTGCTCAGAAGATCACATTGCTTTGGTTGCTTCCTACCCATTATATTCAACAGCTTATAAAACTATAAATAAACTTTTTTTTTAACGAAGTACCATGAGACTCCTCCATTCTAACACTTTGAAAATACTGTCTCTGAAAAGGTCTCCTGATTTTCCCACCACTCAGTGAAGAAGGAGCAAAACAGTATAGAGGAAATTCTAATGTGAGCGTGCATCTAGTAATTGATTTGGGCAGGACGGCTGTAACAATTTAAAAGTGTGCAGTTATTTGTTTAGGTGGGGGTGGAAGTTACCTAAAAACACAGTTCAAAGCCTCCTTGCTATTAAATGACAGTCTGTACAAACACAACATAACTGTGAGAAGCACTAGGCTGCCCTGGCAGACTGCAAGAAAGACAATTTATTCCCTCAAAGTTGATGTTTTCCTCAGCAAAATTCACAGTTTTCTCTTTCCTCCCTCAAATCTGCAAGATGAATTATGTCATTTCCCTGGACTCCTTTGTTTCTTAGCACATGCTAAGAGCAAACACTGAAAGTTTGACAAGTCGTCCATCCACAGTGTGATTTTCCTGTAATGCTGCTTACTTACATATAATAATTATACTGTTTATGAAATGCTCTTTTAACAAGTCATCAGTTGACTCAGTACAGGTTTACTTAACTACAAGCTTAATCATGCACCTTTAAATCCATCAAGAGTTTTGATTTTTTTTTTACTCCAATGGTCAGAACAGCCCTTGGTGTGGTATTAGGTGGGATGGGCTGTCTGATCTCATATGGCTGTTATCAAAGGTCACACTTCTGCATCAGTGGTTTTCAGTTACCACAGGATACTATAAAGTGCTGTCATTCTTGTTGATTTATTCTGACCTTTTAAACCCCTTCCCTCCATCCTGCCTAAGTTCATACAACTGTTTTCTCTTACCTGCAGGAGGGTGGTCTAGTTTTGTGTGGGTTTTGCAATAAGATACTAGCAACATATAAAGGGACTTGCACAGGTTTACACTGGCAAGATCTTGATGTGACATCCCAGTCTTAGATAAGTATAACAAAGTTTGAGTCCATTTTTAAGACAAGGTTTTATTTAAGGTATAAGGTTTCGTGCGCAAGCACACTTCTTCAGATACACTGAAACAGAATATTCTCAACCATTACATATAGAAGGAGGGGGTAGCTGCCAAGAAGGGCCAATCTACTGCTCACGTTCTACCTAATATGTATGGGCTGGTAATTTCCAATTTTGTTTCTGTTTCTGTCTTGACTCTATTTGGCCCCTCCTGACAACTAACCCCCCTTCTATATGTAATGATTGAGGAAATTCTGTTTCACTGCATCTGAAGAAGTGTGCTTGCCACTGGACTCGAACTTTTTTCTGCTACTTCAGGCAACATGGCTATCCACCTGAATTTACTTAGATAAGCATATCACTTGTGCTGATACCAATTCTGCTTTTCGTGCATGGCATGTGCAGCACGTCCATCCTGCTATGATGCCCATCATGTGGTGTTGCCCAGCACAAAGCCACAACTTCCAGTGCAATGTCAAAATGACATAAACACTCCAGTGGTGACAAATTAGCATTCACCACAAATTCTTTGGTTTAACCACAGAGTTTGGGGGTGAATGCTAGAGCATCACCAATCGTGATGACATCACTTATGGGTCACACTGAATGCAGCATCATTGCTCTGGGTGACACTGATCACCCCCTCGATTTGCCTGCCATTTTCCTCCCACTGTCCAGCTGAGCAGTGGTAGGCAGCAGCAGGGCACGGGAGGTCTCCTGCCACGAGTAGACAGCTAGCAATCCAACCTGAAAGCCTATAGTTTGTAACTTTCTTAAAATGCAGACCTAATTTGATTACATTGTATTGGTTGCAGATCAGATTTCAAGATGCCATAGACGGTCCTGTGATGAAAAAGCAAAAAGAGTATTTTTTTGAAAATGTAAAAACTAACAATTCATAGACACTCCCCAACCCCAGCACTCTATCCTTTAAAGCTGTGGGCCGAACTACACATTACACAGTTTTCAGACTATGCTCAGATCTGTCACAATCAATTTTCAATCACAGTCTCAAGGTGTTCAGCAGATTCCCAGGCATGGGGGGTGGGGGAGGCTTGATTTGGATCAAGACTGTGGTGTACAGAGATAGGGTGCTTAAGCCTCCCCTTGTGGTGTTTCCCTGACCTGAAACAACCTCATGGGTGACCTTTATCCCACTATGGAAACAGGATTCATGGGTGCGGTGGCGCAGGCAGTACAACACCTGCTGTAACAACTTTGAACAGCCACTATGGCTGTTCGATACCCACCGTGGCCGGAGTGAGCTCCCGGCCCTAGTCCCAGCTCCCGCCCACCCAGCAGCTCGAAACCATAATGCAAGTAGATAAATTGGGTACCTGCCCCTAGGTGGCAGGGGGCACTCTCCCCCTTGGCAGGGGTGTGCAGCAAGAGCAGCGGCATCGGCAGCAGTGACCACGAGCGACGGCAGCAACAACAATGGCGGCAACGGCGACCTGGCGAATCCTGTGAGCCTAACACTGAATGGTGGAGCCTGGGCGAAGGCGGAGTCCAGAAGGCGTGACAATGTGGTGGCGTGGCGCGGCGGAGCCTGCAAAAAGGACGGAGCCGGAAGCTGTGACTGCCGCGGGGCTGCGGACCGGAAAGGCGGGCCCACCAGAGGAACATCATCAGAGGAAGATCCGCTCCAGGGGCCAGCAGAATGCCGGGAACCAAAGAGATTGCGCAAAACAACAACAACAACAACAAAAACATTGGAGCCTTGCTGCCTGGGTGTCGATAGGGATGTCCCCCCCCTCAACTCTGTGGCCCAAGTTAGGTAACTATAAATAATTGTAAACCGCTCAGAGGCCCCTCAGGGGGTCAGAGCGGTATAGAAGTCAAATGATAAATAAATAAAATAAAGATTCATGTCGGTTTCCTCAATGGGGCAAATACCATCCCTTGGGGCTGTTTCAGATCAGAAACATAGCAAGGAGGAAGCTTAACCACCCTCTCCCCTATGTGCCATGGTCCTGATCCGAACTTGGGCCCCTTTGGACTTGGAAACTGAGGTGCCCACCAGGAACTCACAACTTGTATCTGATCTAAAGTCATAATGGCCCCAGTCACACAGGAGGTTTTGCCCCGCAAGAGGGATGGATCGGGGGCGCATCAAATGTGCATGATCACACCACAACATCTGGGAAGCAGAGCGCACCCATCCCCGATCCGTCCTTTCCGGGTGAAACTGCACATTAAAAAAAAAAACCTAGAAAAGAGTACTACCTACCTGAAGCTCCGCAGCAAGGGCGGCCGTAGGATTGCCAGCGCGCCCATCTTCCGCAGCATTCGAGGCTCCCAGCCAAACTGCGCATGCGCACACATGCGCAGCTGGCTGCCTTGCTGTCCGTTCCGTGGCTCCCCCCCCCCAGCATCTGATCGTGCCAGGTAGCAACTGCGCGGCGGCTTGAGGGATCTGTCTGATCCCCCCGCCGTGCGTCTATTTTGCTGCGGCTCAGAAAAGCTGCGCTTTGGCCGTGCTTTCCCCCCCCATGTGACCAGGGCCATGATGGACCTGAAAAAAGTGTAATGCATAGTTAGGTCCTGAGGGAATCAGAAAAAGTTACAATGGGGAATATATACCCTCACACCGCTCCTGTTGACATGTTCCCTAATGTATCACCTAAAATTATTCTTCATTAATATAAGGGCTGTTGCATTTTCTGCTGCACTCAGCCTTACATTTATTTTTCAAATAGTGACTGAGAGGTTCTGATGAACAGTTGGTTTCTATAGTTTCAATGGGAAAAAAATTCATTTTGCTTTTTTAACTCTCAGAAGCCTCTGGGGCTTCTTAAAATCTAATTTGCACCCAGCACCATGTCATCTAATTAAACCTGTAACACCTTTTAAGAAAGTTACAAATTTCAGACTTCTGGGTTCTGTCAGCTTGCCCTGAAATACCTTTTCCTTCTCTTTTTATACTTGGCATCTAGCCTGCTAAAGACTTCTGAGGAACTTGTAAAGTGATGATGATTAAGTAATGATATTTCTGGCTGTCTGATAAAAAGGTATTCTCCATTGTTGAGTCTGGAGAGCGACATTTTTTGTGTTCAGTCAGGATCAAAAGGGCATGGTGAAAGATGCTCTGAGTGGCTGCCCCTCAACTCATATTCAGGAAGTGATGTAAGGCCTTTTGGTGGCTAGGGATAGGATGGGATAGGGAAATTGGCTGGTATTTAATCAATGTAATAAGAGGTTTGGTAATTAACAATATGTTAATTACAGCAATTAACCTCTTGGGATGGGGTGGGCTATAAAAATCAAATTAGATGAATAAATTAGAGAATACACTCACTAGTTAGCAAAGAAAATGATGGAACCAATTGATGCCTTGCATTGGTCACTTTTGTTTTTACTGGCGGACACATGTTCATTAGGCTCTTACATTTCTATGTGCGCATAACAGTTTGTAAAGAATCCAAGTCCTCTGTTAATCACTGAGGGGCTATGTTGTTATATCCAAATAACTTACATTCTAAAAAATCTTCCAAAGCAATTCAGGAAAGCAAAATTTAATACATGTTTAATTCATTTGATGCATAGTAACACTGCTGTGTGAATAAGCATACAATCCATTTGGGCAGTGCTATGCCAAGTTCCCTCGCAGTTGGCACAACCCTTCCCAAACTCTTTCTATTCCCCCCCACACACACACACGAAAGAAAAAAAAACGTAATGTGGATATGTTTTGCGAGTTCCCCCTCATTCTCTGTAAGAACCGCAGTTGCTTCAGCTTCTCTGCTTCAACTCAGTAAATGGCCTCCTGCCCAAGTCTAATGTCTGTGGCTCTGGAAAGGCATCTGGCAGAGGGTTTCCTCTCTGCCTCCAAAACATGGCTTCCTCAAAGCAAACACGAAGCTAATTGCTTCTGTGTTGTGTCTGGATTCTCCCCAGCATGGGGCTACCGAGATCCCAGGATTTGTTTACCTGCACCTGGACCGTCTGCGCAGACTCATTTAAACGCCTATGAAACATAAGGAATCAATGCCAGTATTTGTGCACAGAGTTTGATGCCAACCATAAATGTTCACCCGAGCCTCTTTTGCTTCCTTGGCCAATGTGGTATATAATTCCCCCAACCCCTGAAGTTTTCCTATGACTGGTATGCATTCTTAGAAAGGTCCTCTTTCAGATCGCTTAACGAGGGATCATTTCTAACTTCTAATGTGGTGGGGGCATTCCCATGAAATGTTAGTCTAAATGAAATGTGGTGATATATCCAGGAACTGCATTTTCCTTATTACTAGCAGTGGCTGGGGAAAGTTGTATAGATGCTGCAGCTTCTAGTTCTGGAGTTCTTGAATTTTGCATCAAGGAGCCTGCTTGTTAAGAGTGCGATATCCTGGAGAATCAGACTCTGCCAGTCAGGAGGAGGGTGGGGAAAGACTGCAGAGCTGCTAGCAGTGCCATCCTAAGCGGAGTTACACTCTTCAAGTCCATTGACTTTGGAGGATTTAAAAGTGTGTGACTCTGCTTAGGACAGCACTGTGAATAATCTAGTCTTAGGAAGCTGGCTGTTCAAGCACTGAAGATCAGGCATGCAAATCCCTTCTCAGTCGTGGCCTCACAGGCTGACCTTACATATGTATGTGCCATCAAGTCGCAACCGACTTACAGTGAGCCCAGCAAGAGGCTTTCAAGGCAAGTGAAAAGTAGAGGTGGTTTGCTATTACCTTCCTCTGCAGAGTCTGCCTTGGTGGTCTCCCATCCAAGTACTGACCCTGCTTAGCTTCCAAGAGGTGGTGAGATCAGGCTACACCGTGCTGCCTTTCCTCCCCAGGCTGACTTTAGGCAACTAGTATTTCTCAGCCTCTATTGGCAAAATGGGACTAATAATGGCTGAAGGTTCTGAAGTTGTTATAATGGCACTGAAATGACGTAACTATTTTTGAGCCACAAGTGACACAAACTGGCAGAGCTGATGAAGCTGTCTGAAATAGGGGTGTGCATTTGGTAAAGCCAAACCGGGGGGGGGGGAAATGCCTTTTTGGCATTTTCGAGTATTTGGCATACCGAATCAGCTTCCCTGAGCTGATTCGGCTGCGAATACTGAATGCTGAAACTCCCCCCAAAATATTCGTTTTTCCCCGGCTTTTTTCAGCATTGCCAAATATGGACTCGGGGAGGCTTTAAACTTTAAAGGCCTTCTCTAACCTTCTTCTTCCTACCGTTTTGCCTCTTTCACTGCAATGCAGTAGCAAATGTCATTGCCGCTTGCAAGGCTGTTGTTGTTGCTGCTGGCTTCATTTGTTGAAGCCCAACTACTAGCTTGCTGCTTTCCCAGGGAAGGAGAACTGGCCAATAGGATTTGGCATACTGCTCTCTGGCCAACCACACATGTTTGTTCCTTTCTGAAATCCTTCTGTGTATGCCCAGAGAGCATAAAAGCAGGGATCTCTGACTGGCTGACTCCATTCCTGTTCCTGCTGCTGAGAGAGAGCCTGGGTTGGAGATTGTGTGGCTGCTTCTACTTCAGCCACTGCTCTGAACCTGCTTTCCTGCTGCTGACTTGGACTACTTCAGATCAAGATCCATCTATCCTGCCTGCTGGACAATAGAAGAAGACTGAAAAGAAGAAGACATCACTGGTTTGACTTATATTAGGGCCACTTCTAAAAAACTTTTCTTATTTTATTGTAGGTTGGTGGGTTTGGGGCCTGGGGTTGGTATGGTGGTGGGGGGGAAGCCTCTGGGCCCTAGGGCCTCTCAGGCCTCTTCCTGAGGGGGTGTGTTGGGGGAGGGTTCTTCTAGTTTGTGGTTTTGTTGCCAGCCTGTTGTTTTTGCAGTTTAAATATATTTTTTACTGTGCTTGATATTTTATTTCTTGGCTTGTTGGGGCTTTTTTTTGGGGGGGGGGTTACTGTCTAGGTCTTCTGCCTGGGGCTCTATTGCCTTTTTGCAGTTTAAAATTTTAAAATTCTTGTATTGTGTTTTATATTTCTCTGGGCTTCTTGGGGTTTTTTTTTTTGGGGGGGGGAGTGACTCTTGGCTTGTTGGGGTTTTTTTTTGGGGGGGGGGTTACTGTCTAGGTCTTCTGCCTGGGGCTCTATTGCCTTTTTGCAGTTTAAAATTTTAAAATTCTTGTATTGTGTTTTATATTTCTCTGGGCTTCTTGGGGTTTTTTTTTTTGGGGGGGGGGTTACTGTCTAGGTCTTCTGCCTGGGGCTCTATTGCCTTTTTGCAGTTTAAATTTTTTAAGTTCTTGTATTGTGTTTCATATTTCACTGGGCTTCTTGGGGGTTTTTTGGGGGGAGGGGAGGTGATGATTCTCTGACCAGGCCTTCTGCCTGGGACCTAGGCTCTGTCTTTTGCTTTTTAGTGATTCTGTTGCCTTTTAGCAGTTTTAAAATTGTTATATTTCTGTGGACTTTTGGCTTTCTTAGGGGTGGGGTCATTGCTCTGTGTGTGCTTCTGGTTTACCTGCTGCACCATTGTTAAATAGGCTTTTAATAAAGGTTTCAGGAATTTTTAACTTTTAAAATAAATCTCAGCATAGGGCTTTAGCTGTTCTACCTTTAACTAGGCCAGCGCTAGGAGGACAAAAAGAGGCCAGGTTTGTCTTCAGCTCATAAAACAGAGGTATATGTAGCATATATTAACTTTTCTGTTTGTGCTCTGACTGAACTTTGGTGAAGCCAGGCATTCTTTTCAGAGAATTCTTTCCCCTTTAGCTTGTGTGTTTCAATTAGGGAGCACCTGCATTCCACAGGAAATCAGGCTGGTTCCAGAAGAATATAGGTAGTTGTAGTTTGATTAAAACCCTAAAACTTTTTAAAAGGTTTCCAAGCCACATCTCAAGGATAGTCTTTAAACCATAGTCACGGTCAGTGTAGCAATTCACCACAAGTTCTAAAAAACAAACCAAGGGGAAAAAGAGAATGACTGTTATGTTTTTCACTGGAAGTCCTTGCATAGGTAAAGGTAAAGGTTCCCTTGCTCGAGAGCCAGTCGAATCCGACTCTAGGGTTGCGGTGCTCATCTCCGTTACAAAGCCGAAGAGCCAGCGCTGTCCGAAGACGTTTCCGTGGTCATGTGGCCGGCATGACTAAACCCCAAGGCGCACGGAACGCTGTTACCTTCCCACCGAAGTGGTCCCTATTTATCTACTTGCAATTTCTTGCTTTCGAACTGCTAGGTTGGCAGGAGCTGGAACTAGAGACAGGAGCTCACCCTGTCTTGCGGCACCCGGGTCTTGAACCGCTGAACTACTGACCTTCCACAGCCTGCAGTTCAGCGTCTTAACCACTTGAGCCACCGCAGCTCCTGTTATGTTTTTCACTGGAAGTCCTTGCATACTTCCTTGTAAACCCCTGGTCAGTTGAGCAGTTGGTCTTCCTGAAGATCAGCTTGCCACTGTTCGGTTTCCTGGTCCTGGACTTTGAGGGTGATTGAAGTGAGAATGCATACTTGTGCCTGCATCCCCTCTTGGTCTGTGCTGGGAAGTTCGGTTACAACACTCTTCCCATAATTAAAACTAGAGAGGCTATGGAGAAGTAGCATCCAGGGCCATTACCACTTTGATTGGCACAGAAATGGCCCACCAATCTCCCCACTTCCATCGATTCCACCTGCAGCAGAAATACCTCTACAGAACCCTGGTAGCCATGCAATGCAGGGTGATGTTGAGGGTGGTGCATGTATGCACCTGAGTTAACTACCAGCACCCCAAACCAAAATTGCATGCTGAAATTAAAACAGCAGCACAAATCTGTTCTCCATCTGAACAAGGTAGAGTAGGGTAGATACCAAGCAGTCAGACAGAAACCAGCAGAACCCACAGGAGCACCATAAATAATGAATGTAAATTGAAAAATAATTTTCTTTTGCAGGGGTGAAGTGGGAAAGGGAGGGAGAACCTGTGATGAAGGGCAGCTGCTGCACCTAGGCTAAGCCTCCTCCACTGAGGCAGGCAGTGATGGCTTGTGTACTGCTGCTGAGAGAGGAGGATCAGTGGACAGACACTACCCACTCCCTGTCACTTTCTGAGGCATTACTGGGCAGGGCTTATTGTTGTGCTGATTACATTGCACTGGTTCTGCTGCTGGCCTGACAAACATGCCCCCAGAGAGCCTCTGAGTCCTGTTGGGTTTGGGCACTGACTGCCACAGTGGCACTGGTTCTGGGGGGCACATTGCACTGGTTCTGCTGCTGGCCTGGCAAACAGGCCCCCTCACACCACCACACCTCACTTACTTTCTTGCAGAGAGATTCTCGGGGAGACACTGCTACCTGCCTTTTTTCCATCCCCTTCCATAGGAAACAATGGAGGATTGGGGGCACCCTATTTGGATACCCCTAGAATTGAACCCCCTGGTCCAATATTTTCCAAACTTGGGGGGTTCTTTTGGGGAGAGGCTCCAGCAGCTACAGTACAAATTTGGTGCCTCTACCTCAAACCCCCTCCCCCCCAGCCCTCTGAATACTTGTTAGAAGATTTTTTGCCATTGACTACAATGGCCCCATAGGATATAATGGAGCTGAAAATTTTCGGGAATACTGAATATTTCTGGGTACCAATACAATACCAGTATTGGTATTCTGGTATATTCAGGAATACAAAAAGAAAGAAAGAAAGGCTTTATTATACCTGCACACCTCTAGCCTGAAGTTGTCTAGAATGCTGGTCCTTGTGTCTGAAGAGGTGCTGAGGGTGGATAGCACAGTTAAGGAAGGGAGGCAGACATCCAGTCAGGTTGCTTCGACTTGCCTCTCCAGTGAGAAGATTTGGGGGAGAAGCAGAACATATAAATGGTAATAATGTACTTTTACCTGAAGCTCTAGATGATCTCCCCAAGTAATGATTACCGTGTTTTAGAAGACTTGTGTGAAGTCAGCCTTTAGTAACAAGAAAATAAAGAGCCATGCCAGTCACAGGAGACGAAAATTTTGCACCATTGGCGTTGGCCCTATTTTGTCTCCTGAATTCAGCCTTTGCCACACTGCATCCATACTCAGCCTACCTACCCAATTTTGCTACCAGAAATGACATCAAATGTACTCTAGGCTTCTCCTAAATGAAACTTAACCATGGTGTGATTTTTGTCAATGAGATAGTGCTACTATTTAAACCAGAGTAACACGTTCATAAAATGACATGCAAGGGGATACCCTCCCCCAACTTCACATTGAAAAGATTCAAAATGAATATGAAAGGTGTCCTATTTCTGATCAACTTCTTGCCCTGTAGTTCTCGAATACATATTCAATTACACTGGCTCCACACATGAACATAAATAATGCCAGCATTTCCCCAATGCCATCCTAAGCAGAGTTACACCCTTCTGAGCCCACTGACATCAATGAGCTTAGAAAACAATAACTCTGCGTAGGATTGCACTGTCAGAGTGCTAAAGGCAAACAGAGAGATGACCAAAGAAACATTCAGAAAATTGTGTCTACCTTGAATGGTACAGTATTTTTAACTGGTCTGACTCCCACCACACCACCACCCCAATTATGGAAGCTGGAGGTTGGTCAACTTTGATGAAGATGCTGAGCATTCTATTAGTTATCCCTTCCCTCTGGAGAGCCACATTTGCAATTCCCATCAGCCAAAAGAGCCACATGACTATTATATACTTTTAAATTATTTGAAAAACTTTTGTGCCATCTCTCCAGGAACCTGCCCGAGGAGACCTACAAAAGCTAATAAGAGAAACAAAACATGAAAAGATATTAAAAATGAAAATAATAATTAATAAAAACAAAAAACCCTAAAAGTTATCCAGCATTAAAAACCCACTCCAGCACAAAAACATAGACCACGAAAATCAACCACTGATCATAAAAACAGACTACCATACCCTGCACACCACACCACCAAATATACACATATAGATACTATTAAATATAGAATTTAGACGCTGAACTGCAGGCTGTGGAAGGTCAGTAGTTCAGCAGTTCGAGACCTGAGTGGGCCGCATGATGGAGTGAGCTCCTGTCTCTAGTTCCAGCTCCTGCCAACCTAGCAGTTCGAAAGCAAGAAATTGCAAGTAGATAAATAGTACCACTTCAGTGGGAAGGTAACAGCATTCCATGCACCTTGGTGTTTAGTCATGCCGGCCACATGACCATGGAAATGTCTTCAGACAGCGCTGGCTCTTCGGCTTTGAAACAGAGATGATCACCGCAACCATAGAGTCGGATTCGACTGGCTTTCGAGCAAGGGAACCTTTACCTTTACCTTTTACTGATATATTAAAAGTAGCAGAGTACCTGTGAGCATGTATGTTTATCTCTATATATCACTGTTAAGCTTCTGCCAGCCCTTGTATATTTGGATTGAGGAGAAGGGTTTCACTCTGTGCTATCCCACACTCTCCTTAGCAAGAGGCACAGCACTTCAGGTGACAGATTGCCAAGGAGCCCAAAGGAGAGCAAGCTGGCCACGGAGAAACAGAAGTACAACCATTATATCTACGTTGCCAGATGGATCTTTTCCTGGTGATGGTGGTTTTACTCTTTCTTCTCTGTTGCCAGCTTGCTCTCCACCCAGCACACACCCTAGTCAACACATGAGAATGCAGAGGCTGTGGAGAAGGTGGGGGTTGTTGGAGAGGACTGGCCCTTTACATCCATCCCAGGCACAAGACCTGGAGCTCATGGAGGCTGGCAACTTACTCATTCTATATACCCTCTAGTGGCAACCGTTCCAAGATGGATACCATGTGCCAGCCACAAGCCCTTCCAGACTTCCATTGCCTTGCCCACTTTCCTGAAAGATGGGGCCAGTGCCATATTAAGGAACAGCATTTTGAGGAGCCAAAGGTGGCATGTCAAAGAGCTGTATCTGGCTCCTGAGCCACTGGATATCACTGTAGCACCATTTTCAGTCCCTGGCAAGCTCTGCTCACTGCTGCCCTGCCCTCTCCCCTTTTTAAGGACAACACTAGGGATGGGCACAAACTGGGGAAATGCAGTTCATGATGGTTCGTGGCATGCCCAGTTCATGAACCATGAACCGTCACAAACTTTTGAGAGCCATATGAACCAATGAGGTTTGTGAGGTTTGTGACATGGTAGAACATCCCTGGCATGCTAGAGACACCAAATCACACTCCAAGCAAGGGGGGCTGCAAGCCCAGCAGAATCTGTGCAATGTACTAAAATTCCACAGGGCCTGCAAGACGAAGCTCTTCTGCTGAGTGTTCAAGTGATATGCCACACTAAATGGCCTACCATCAAGCTGAGTAACTATGCCTTACAATGTACTCTTGGCCACCTGCTTAACATGTGTGCCCATATTAAAGAACTAAGCCCTAAGGAGCCAGACACCAGCTGCTGATTTCCCCTATGGTGGCTGATAGGACAGTTCTTGCCATCTTACATATTGTACCTCTAAATGGTTTGATGTTTTAAAATTGTTTACATTGTTTGTATTGTTTTATTATTTTATGATGCCAGTGGCCCTGTTAGCCGCCCTGAGCCTCCCTCAACAGGGAGGGAGGGGTATAAATCAAATAAATAAATGTACTAGTGCCCAGCAGAATCCAGTGCCATTGTGGCAATGCCAGCTCAACAGGACTAATGAGCAGCACAGAATCATTCTCCAAGCAAAGAGGGTGCAAGCTCAGCAGAACCAGTGCAATGTACCAGTGCCCAGCAGAACCCAGTGCCATTGCAGCCATGTCAACTCAACAGGACTGATGTGAAGCACAGAATCACTCTCCAAGCAAGAAGGGTACAAGCTCAGCAGAACCAGTGCAATGTACTAGTGCCCAGCAGAACCCAGTGCCATTGTGGCAATGCCCGCTCACCATGATTGATGTGAAGCACAGAATCACTCTCCAAGCAAAGAGGGTGCAAGCTCAGCAGAACCAGTGCAATGTACTAGTGCCCAGCAGAACCCAGTGCCATTGTGGCAATGCCAGTTCAACAGGACTCATGTGAAGTACAGAATCGTGATCCAAGCAAGGAGGGTTGCAGGCCCAGCGCAACTAGTTCAGTGTACAGAATGCCCAGCAGAACCCAGTGCCTCTGTAGCAATGCAAGTAAAAGAGGACTAATGTAAAACCAGAGAATTCTTGCAGTACAAACTAAAGGGGGGACATTTTTTCAAGCACAGCACAACCAGTTCAGTGTACAGAATGCCCAGCAGGACCCAGTGCCACTGTGACATTTCAAGCTTAAAAGGATTGCTCTCAAAGCAGAGTCACAAGAAATCCCAGCAAGGGGGGAGTTTACAGGCCCAGCACAACCAGTTACAATGTGCAGAATGCTCTGCAGAGCCCACTGCCACTGGCATTGCAAAGCTTAAAATAACTGATCTCAAAGCACAGAGTCACAAATCCAAGCCAGGGTAGGGGGAGGTTGCTGCAAGAAAGGAACACCAGCAAAGGGGGGGGGACCCTCTTGAAACTGATTAGTTAGAGGAGGAGGAGGAGATTGAATTTATACCTCACCCTTCACTACCCAATGGAGTCTCAGAGTGGCTTACGATCTCCTTTCTTTTTCCCTCTCTACAATAGACACCCTGTGAGGTAGGTGGGGCTGAGAGAGCTCTTTTGAGAGCTGCTTGTGAGAGAACAGCTCTGAAAGACCTTGTAACTGACCCAAGGTCACACCAGCAGCTGCATGTGGAGAAGTGGAGATTCAAACCTGGTTCTCTCAGATTGGAGTCCATGCTCCTAACCCCTACAAGGCTGAAACTGACGTTTGCAAGGCTGGAGAATTCTGCCCCCTGTTGCTTTGAAGTTTGGTAAACATTTTGTTTCAGTGGAGACAGTTTGTTTGAAAACTTATCCATATATGAACTGGCATGAACTTCCATGAACTTCCATGAACTGCTTGGAAGTTCATGGAAAGTTTGTGCTGGTTGATCTGCCACAAACTTCAGTTCGCGAACCACAAACCAGCCAAAATTTGTCACAAACATTTGTGAGCTGGTTCATGCCTATCACTAGATAACAATGCTGTGAGCAAAATGAATTAAGAAACATTTTTCTGCCTTGCTATGACACTGAATTTGCAGTTATCAATTAAACTGATTTGCAGTAGATAAGGACATTTCTTCATACAATACATAATGAGCTTATGGGGGTGCCAGTGATGTTACTTCTAGGAGATGAGGGGCAATTCATAAAGTGTCACTATGAGGAAGCCTATTTTTTCCTCCTACTCCTCAATAACTTGGGAGCAGGAAAGTTTGGTTGGGAGCTGATAATTCCCCTATCCCCAGGAGAGGAAATTGGAAGCAGAGGATCCAACCCCATGTTAGATAGCTTGGACTATGCAATTATATCATACTGCTATGCTGGTGTCTACTAATGGCAGTATTTTGTTAACTTCGTGTGATACAGTTGCAATCCTATGTGCTTCCAATTGCAGGTTAGGAAGCAAAATATAATCAGTAGAAGCAAAGGATCACAGAACAATACTAATAGATATTCTCACAGCAACTATCAATTACAGTGTTGTGCACTGGCAGTGCCTCCACATTACTTTACTCTTGCACAGAAGGCACTAATCAACACATGGAGATGATGGAATAGCCCCATGACATGGGCATGCCATGTACCCAGCCCTAACCATACACAGCAGGAGACGGCACTCTCAACAGACAGGATCCTTAAACACAAAATGCAAGGACAGAGTTTGAATCACCTAGCCACTCTCCACACAGCTGCAGCCTGTTATAGTTTCATGCCATGCAAGCAGACAGGGCAAATAGAAAAAGAAACGCAGGTGATCCTACTCTAGCCCTCAGATAGTTCTTTGTCCCTGGTTAGGAAGGATACCTAGAGAATGCATGGGCTCCTCAGAAGAAGGACTGAACCTATGATGATGTCCTGTTTCAAGTAAGACTACTGGTCCATCTGGCTCAGTGCTGTTCTTTCTCAACACCTGCTACTGGAGATCCTTTTTAATTAGCAATACCAGAGACCCAGGGACCTTAGTCCCACAGGGGAAGCAATGATTTACTTACTTTATTTATTATTTACCGTACTTTATTTATATCCCTCCTTTCACCCCAATGGGGACCCAATAGTTGCATCTTGGTCTGATCAGTAAGTCAGTCCTTGCGATTGTATAACATTTACTGACTTGGACTACCTTGCAGGAATATTTCCTTATCTTTCAAATGTGCGTTGTCCAGACTACCCAGCATACAAGCAAAATCTTGGTAGATTCTTACACACGTAGGCTGCAACATTCTGCACATGTTAAAGGCAAACCTGTACTGCTTCCTCTGTCAGAGGAAGATTTTGTAACAGTGCGCACTGAATGTCACCATTGTATGAATCGGTACCTTGGGATTGCTCTGGGGATCATAGGTCAAAGTTTAGTGATGTATGCAGTTGTCTCACTAATGGGTCTTATTGATTATTATTCATCAAAACAACAAAGAGCTCAGACTCCTCCCTCTCATCACCAGATGCGAGCAACTAAGAGAAAGTACCTTGGCCCTTGAGCCCTGAACAATTTGTAGGCTAGTCAAGCTCTCAGTGTGGATCGACAACAGGACAACCTGTAGACTTCTGTAACAGAGTACGTGGGAAATGATAAATGGGTCTGGGAAACATCTCCATAACAGTGATCACTTGTGAGCAAAATATTGCTAAAAAAGAATAAATACTGTACAAAGCACTGTAATGCAGAGACTCTTTTGAGACTCCTCGGGGCAATTCAGCTAGCTGAGTACACGTATGTGTGATGGAAACACACTGACAGCACTTGTGCAGATAAGAACAGAATCACAGAGGTTCTTTCAGGGCTGTTGCTGTGAAAAAATGCTCCTTACCAAAGCTCTTTCCTAACAGGATTTTGAAACATTCACATAGGTGCAAATTTGCAGTGCAACACTTCAACGAGAATTTGTAGCAACCACTGCAGGATAAACTCTGTAGTATTCAGATGAGCCATCTGGTAAGAAAGGTGGAGCTGAACTCTCCCCCTCCCTGCACTGTGATGCTTTCCTTGTGAGTCCAACTTATCTTGCTAGTCCAATTCCCATACTGGACAGGATTTCTGAGAAAAGTACCATGATATACTAGTACGGAGGGCAAGGTGGGGGTTCAGTGTGGTGCAGTGGTTAGAACGGTGGTCCCCAAACTTGGTGAGCCACTGGGCACTTTTGAAATGTTGAGAGGTGACAATCACAAAATTGGGGGGCTGGGGCCAGATCAAAATGTTGGAAGGTCCCAAGCCGAACACCCTCCTTCAGTTTCTGAATGGGTGTTTCCTCCAGTCACAAGGTGATGCATCATGGGCTTTTCTAAAGCTCCTTCTGCTCCAGTGAGGGTAGAGAAAAGCTAGGATTGGTTCCTTGCTTCGATGGAGAAGCAAATGTTCTCCATGGCACCCCGCAGCACCTTGTTGAGGGCCACTAGGACAGAGTATTAAACTATGATCTGGGAGGTCTGGTTTCCAAATCCCGCCTTGCCATGAAGTGCTCTGGGCTAAGCGCTCCTTCTCAGCCTCACACACCTCACAGGGCTATTGTGAAGATAAAACGGGGAAGGGAGAATAGCATAGGTTGCCCAGAGCTCCTAGAAGGAAGGGGGGGGGAATGCACAATTTTTGTGCCGGCACTTCAGTTCTTCAGACACACACACCCCATACACACAGACACACAGCAGCTCATTGAGCCTGATCATTTTAGGCACTACGTGAAAATCGTCTCTATTTGCCAAGGCTATTTTCAGAGTTCCATTCTACATAGTTCCCCATTTTATCCCTCTCGCCTTTTAATAAGTAATGTGGAAATGCAGTGTTCTTGTTGCCAGCTGCAAATTTAATTACTGTTGTTGGTGGTTATATTTTAAATGCTGTTTTATTGATTGGGAGCTGCTTTGGAAACCACTGGGCTACGAGTGAGTTTTGCCAGGCCTAAACATTTTAAATAAAGAAAGACTTTCTCCCCCCCACCTTCAGCCATGTTCGCCTCTTTATGTTAAAAGTGGATGCCCCCACCACCAGATGTCTGCCCCCAACCCGTGCATGTCCTGTCTCATTGGGCCAAAAGGAATCAGAAAGATTCTTTGGATGAGTGTAGAAGGTTGGTTAGCTACAAGGTCAGCCTCCTTAAGGTCTCCATGCACAGTCACAGCATTCTGCATCTCCTTTTTACTTTTTGTTCAATATTCCAGCCCCTCATCCAGGTATAACAAGATGCTGTCTATGCATGACAAATGATGAAAATAGCTTTTTTTGTGGGAGGCAGAGGAGCGCGGCTTTTCTCCCTCGCCCTTTTTTCCCAACAATGAAAGTTGATTTCTGCATGGCAAAAAGGGGAATGCAGCGATCTTCTGTTACTTTCGAGTTCACAAAGCAGCAGCGGTGTGTGCGTTCTTTGCCACTTGTGAGGAAGCGTTCCAGCACTGAGTTTCCACACCAAGGCAACACCCAACCACTAAGAAATGCTTGGTTTTTTAAAAAGAAAAAGTTTGTGGAATGGCATGACTTCCATGGCAGCAAATAAGTTTCACAATGGAGTCAACAAGTGGCTCTTCCTGAAGGAGGAGGAAGCAGCTGTTTCTGCCTATGTGCCTCAGTTGCAAGGAGAAAATGGCACACAGGAGTCTGGGAGGCACAAAACTCCCCCTGAAAGTCTGCTTTGAAGTCCTCTGTGTCATCACTCAATGAACACTAGGAAGGTGAACATTAAATGTGACACTTACGGGGAATACACCTCTAAAATAATCTACAGCTTTCTTGTCGTGCAAGCTTTTGTGGGTTAGAGCCCATATTTACATTCGGACTGCCTTGGCAGGTTGTGAGCTCCAGGATGGGAAATACCTGGAGGTTTTGGGGGGTGGAGCCTGAGGAGTGTAAGGTTTGGGGAGTGGAGGGACTTCAGTGGGGTAGAATTCCTGAGATCTCCAGCCACCACCTGGAGGTTGGCAACCATACCTGGGCTCTGTGCCAGGCAGCTGGCTTCTGATGAAATGGACAGGACATTTTAAATCCATGACAACAAATATATGGAATGACCATAGAAGAAAAAGAAGAAGAAGAAGAAGAAGAGATTGGATTTATACCCCACCCTTCACTCAAAGTCTCAGAGCGGTTTACAATCTCCTTTCCCTTCCCCTCCCCACAACAGACATCCTGTGAGGTAGGTGGGGCTGAGAACTCTTTCCAGAACTGTCCTTGAGATAAAAGCTCTGACAGAACTATGGCTTACCCAAGGTCATCCAGCAGCTACATGTGGAGAAATGGGGAATCAAACCCGGTTCTCCCAGATTAGAGCAGGCCCGTAGCTAAGGCGGGGCCCAGAGGGCCCGGCCCCCTAGCGTTTTTTATGGGCCCCCTCCCCCATCGTCTGCCCCCCCTTCCTCCCCCCGCCCCTCCCTCCCTCCCTCCTCGGGGACTCAAGAGGCAACAAGCATGTCTTCCATTGAAAGGACGTCTCTATTGGGGAAGTGCAGGCACGGAGAGGTGCAGCGCACTCGGCCGCATCATGAGGCGGTTGTTAGAGATTAGTGCTCAACCTCTCATAAAGAAAGCGCCTGATTTACACTGCAAGGAGGAGCCGGATGGGCGGGGGTGGGTAGGGATGGAAGAGAGACTCCTCGTCCGTGAAAGCAAAACCATTGAATGCCAGATCATTTCGAGGGCTCCAGATACTTCACATCGTTCTCCCCTCCCCTTCCCTCCCCAATCCCACCCAACCCCAAAAGGTCTCAGAGCAGTCCGGCTGGATTCATTTGCAGCTAGTGAACTCTGCTCCGGATGGGGTGTGTGTGTGTGGGGGAAAAGGCACACAAGAGAGACGTTTCCCATCTCCTGAGGATCCCTCCCCCTCCCAAGGTCCCCTGCATTGGCATTCCCTGTACCAGAGTCTGGCAGCGCCCCCCCCCCCATCTAGCCAAAAAGCAGAGCAGCACAGACACCGGCTTCTTCTTAAGGGTGCAAATGCAATTAAGGAAGATAACTTTGTATAAGGGGGGATCGATGGCATTCTGCTCTTTTCCCTCCAGCTGCAGGCACATCATGCCGGGTAAGAGGGGGAGAATCTCCCCGTGGCCCCTCATGGATCACTGCCTTGTCGTGGCGAGGGGGCTTGCGCAGTTCAATGAAGCTGTGGGCTATGCCGTGAAGGGCCACCCAAGACGGACAGGCCACAGCAGAGAACTCAGACCAAGCGTGATCCACCTGGAGAAGGAAATGGCAACCCACTCCAGTATTTTTGCCAAGAAAACCCCATGGACAGTATCAAAAGGCTAAAAGATATGACGCCGGAAGATGAGCCCCTCAGGTCGGAAGGTGTCCAATATGCTACTGAGGAAGAGCAGAGGACAAGTACAAGTAACCCCAGAAAGAGTGAAGCGGCTGGGCCAAAGCCGAAAGGACGCTCAGTTGTGGATGTGTCTGATGGTGAAAGGAAAGTCCGATGCTGCAAAGAACAATACTGCATAGGAACCTGGAATGTAAGATCTATGAATCAAGGTAAGCTTGACGTGGTCAAAAATGAGATGGCAAGACTGAACATCGATATCCTAGGAATCAGTGAACTAAAGTGGACAGGAATGGGCGAATTTAACTCAGAAGACCATTATATCTACTACTGTGGCCAGGAATCTCGTAGAAAAAATGGTGTGGCCTTTATAGTCAACAAGAGAGTGCAAAAGGCAGTACTGGGATACAATCTCAAAAATGACAGAATGATTTCTGTCCGATTCCAAGGCAAACCATTCAACATCACAGTAATTCAAGTGTATGCCCCAACCACTGATGCAGAAGAGGCTGAAGTGGACCGGTTCTATGAAGACCTACAACACCTCCTAGAACTAACACCAAAAAATGATGTCCTCATCATCATAGGGGACTGGAATGCTAAAGTAGGAAGTCAAAAGGTAACTGGAATAACAGACAAGTTTGGCCTTGGAAAGCAAAATGAAGCAGGGCAAAGGTTAACAGAGTTTTGTCAAGAGAACACACTGGTCATAGCGAACACCCTTTTCCAACAACCTAAGAGGCGACTCTACACATGGACATCACCAGATGGGCAACACCGAAATCAGATTGACTATATAATTTGCAGTCAAAGATGGAGAAGCTCTATCCAGTCAGTAAAAACAAGACCTGGAGCTGACTGTGGTTCAGATCATGAGCTACTCATTGCAAAATTCAGACTTAAACTGAAGAAAATTGGGAAAACCACGAGGCCATTCAGGTTTGACCTAGATCGCATCCCTGATGAATATACAGTAGAGGTGAAGAATAGATTCAAGGGTCTGGATTTGATAGATAGAGTGCCTGAAGAACTATGGACAGAGGTTCGTGACATCGTACAGGAGGCAGCAATCACCACCATCCCAAAGAAAAAGAAATGTAAGAAAGCAAAGTGGCTTTCTGATGAGGCTTTACAAATAGCAGAGGAAAGAAGGAAAGCGAAAGGCAAAGGCGAAAAGGAAAGATTTACCCAACTGAACGCAGATTTCCAGAGAACAGCAAGGAGAGATAAGGAGGCCTTCCTGAATGAACAGTGCAAAGTAATAGAAGAAAACAATAGAATGGGAAGGACTAGAGATCTCTTCAAGAAAGTTGGAGAAATCAAGGGAGCGTTCCATGCAAAGCTGGCCATGATAAAGGACAAAAACGGTAGGGACCTAACAGAAGCAGAAGAGATTAGGAAAAGATGGCAAGAATACACAGAAGAACTATACAAGAAAGACCTCGATGTCCTTGACAACCACGACGGTATAATCACTGACCTCGAGCCAGACATCCTGGAATGTGAAGTTAAATGGGCCTTAGAAAGCATTGCTAACAACAAAGCTAGTGGAGGTGATGGTATTCCAGCTGAGCTATTCAAAGTCTTAGAAGATGATGCTGTTAAAGTGCTGCACTCCATTTGCCAGCAAATTTGGAAAACGCAACAGTGGCCACAGGATTGGAAAAGATCAGTATACATTCCAATCCCAAAGAAGGGCAATGCCAAGGAATGTTCAAACTATCGCACAATTGCACTCATATCACACGCTAGCAAGGTCATGCTCAAGATCCTACAAGCTAGGCTTCAACAGTACGTGGATAGAGAACTACCAGAAGTACAAGCTGGGTTTCGAAGAGGTAGAGGAACTAGAGATCAAATTGCCAACATTCGCTGGATTATGGAGAAAGCAAGAGAGTACCAGAAAAATATCTACTTCTGCTTCATTGACTATGCTAAAGCTTTTGACTGTGTGGATCACAACAAACTATGGCAGGGCCTTAAAGAGATGGGAGTACCAGACCACCTCACATGTCTCTTGAGAAACCTGTATAAGGGCCAAGAAGCGACAGTTAGAACCGGATATGGAACAACTGATTGGTTTAGCATAGGAAAAGGAGTACGACAAGGATGTATATTGTCGCCTTGCTTATTTAATATATATGCAGAGTACATCATGCGAAATGCTGGCCTGGATGAATCACAAGCGGGAATTAAGATTGCTGGGGAAAAGATCAACAACCTTAGATATGCAGACGATACCACTCTGATGGCAGAAAGTGAAGAGGACCTCAAGAGCCTCTTGCTCAGGGTAAAAGAGGAGAGCGCAAAAGTGGGCTTGAAGCTCAACATCAAAAAAACTAAGATCATGGCATCCGGCCCCATCACTCCTTGGCAAATAGAAGGGGAAGTCGTGGAAGTCGTGACAGACTTCACGTTCCTGGGATCCCAGATCACCGCAGACTGTGACAGCAGCCATGAAATTAAAAGATTTCCTTGGGAGGAAAGTGATGGCGAACCTAAACAGCATGATAAAAAGTAGAGACATCACCCTGCCAACAAAAGTCCGCATGGTCAAAGCAATGGTATTCCCAGTAGTCATGTATGGCTGTGAGAGTTGGACTATAAGGAAGGCCGAGCGCCGAAGAATAGATTCTTTTGAACTATGGTGCTGGAGAAGACTCTTGAGAGTCCCTTGGACTGCAAGAAGAACAAATCAGTCAATCCTCAAAGAAATCAACCCTGACGGTTCCCTGGAAGGCCAAATAATGAAACTGAAACTCAAATACTTTGGCCACCCAATGAGAAGGGAGCACTCACTGGAGAAGACCCTGATGCTGGGAAAGATTGAAGGTCAAAGAAGACGGGGACGGCAAAGGATGAGATGGTTACACAGTGTCATAGATGCAACGAACATGAAATTGAACACACTTCAGAGGACGGCAGAAGACCGGAAGGCCTGGCGGGAGCTGATCCATGGGGTCGCGAACAGTCGGACTCGACTGTGCGACATAACAACAACAAGTGTTTCCTCTAAGCTAAGTTAATGTGGGCTAGCTCACAGTTTTTTAACCTCCAGCTCACAGATTTTTGTCTTAGCTCAGGAAGGATGGCTCCAGAGCAAACTAATTTATGCGGCAGCCAAATTGCTCTCTCACAACTTTAATGGCAGTAGCTCACAAGGTAGAAGTTTTACTCACAAAACTCCACAGCTTAGAGGGAACATTGGTGGTGGGCCCCCTGAGAAAAACATGGGCCCCCCGAGCAAAAAGTTGTTAGCTACGGGCCTG
>NW_015159739.1:252395-257796 GCF_001447785.1 Gekko japonicus
CATGTTGCTTTGGCCACTGTTAGCAGACAGAATGTTCTCATGCATGATGCAAACACTTGCATTGAGCAGAGCTGCAGATTGTACTTGGCTAAACATAAAGGTGGTTGAATAGGCTCCATGTAGCCTAGCAGTGCACACCACTATCATTCACACTGGAGTAGTCAGCGTTAAATCTCCCTTCATGGAAGTCACCCTATTGAAATGACCTGGTTTCTATTCTGATTTTCTAAGGACACATTTGAATAGCATTGCTTGAAGAAAAAGGTGTTCATATGAAAAATCTGATTGGTAAGTTGTGACATCAGCTGTAAACCACTCAAGGCCAATAATACAAACCAGATTCAAGCAAAATTCAGCAGGAAGAAAAAGAAACTGAAGAGATTTTAAAAGGCTATTATTTGTGGACTGAGGGAAATTTTTTAATCATTAGCTATTCTTATTTGGTTAGTATATTCCTGAACAAGATACACATTTTTTAAAAAAGAATAAAATTCTTTGCTACAGTGATTCTATTTTCCTAACCCAGTTCATTAATTTCATGTCATCCCCTGTTATTTCTCTGTTCCTTATAGGGGAATACTCTCTGTTCTTCTGTTACTTATAGGGAATTGAAGAGGATATACAAGTTGAAAATCTGGCTGGCTTGTTTCTAGATCTCATTCCAACTTTTCTAATTAACTGAATGTTAATATTAACAAGTAATATTACAATGCCAAGCCTGTAAACACTTGCCAAGTTTAAGCCAGACAGGAATATTCACAATATCATAGGGTACAAATATTTTTACACAGGGAATGTCACCAAGTGAGCTAGGAGAGGAAAAGAAAATGCAGAGTGAAGTAAAAGGTTTTTGTTGTGTGTGTGTGGGGGGCTCTGTTTAATTACACCTACTGCAGGCTCAGATACCATTTATTCAATCAATGACCAGCCAATTCCCTCAGTATCCCCTGGACCACCCTAACATCATCTGCATCATGTCTTATTGTTCCTTGCAAAACAATATTATTTCAGTGCTAAATTCTGGGGGCAGTCACCTTCATTTCTGAAAGAATGGCATTTTTCAGAAGGGAGGATATATGTGCCACAAACGAGTTATAAAGCAAGACCACAATGCATCCTATACATGGAAAGTGTTTAAGCAAACAAAAAACTTGGGGCATGATCACAGCCTAGGAGCTTCTTTATATGTCACAAAGAGAAAGATGCTGGTTCCCCATAAATGTGCATAGCTATGGAGCTCCTTTGCAAATCTGAAATTGCCTCTATTGTGTACCCTTCTCTGATTTTAATCAAAACCTGATTTATTTATTTATTTATTTCCATTTATGAATCGCCTATTCCCACAGACTGTGGGGCTCTAGGTGATGTACAAGAGTTCTAAAAACATAAAAGACATAAAAACCAGTCCAATAACATACTATAATTAAAAGCAGGTGGCGAAATTTTGTAGCTTCCTACCATATCTGGTATCTGCCGACCACATGACCACGGAAACGTC
This sequence comes from Gekko japonicus, assembly GCF_001447785.1. Taxonomy (NCBI): domain Eukaryota; kingdom Metazoa; phylum Chordata; class Lepidosauria; order Squamata; family Gekkonidae; genus Gekko; species Gekko japonicus. The sequence continues at coordinate 253,894 of NW_015159739.1, forward strand.
TTCGGACAGCGCTGGCTCTTCGGCTTTGAAACGGAGATGAGCACCGCAACCCTAGAGTCGGACTTGACTGGCTTTTGAGCAAGGAAACCTTTACCTTTACCTTTTACTATATCTGGTATGTGAGCGCTTCACATGTTCAGGGGGGAATACGTTCTATACAGAAGAAGGGTCTAGGTGGGTAGGTAGGGTGCCACCCATGATGTTAACCATTGCTGTCCTCAACCAAAATCCTGGTGGAACATCCCTGCCTTACAGGCCCTGCAGAATTGCAAGAGATCCCGCAGGGCCCTGATGTTATTGGGCAGAGAGTTCCACCAGGTTGGGGCCAGGGCCGAAAAAGCCCTGGCCCTGGTCGAGGACAGCCAGATCTCTCTGGAGCCAGGGATCACCAGCAAGTTGTTCTGTGAAGAGCGTAATGCTCTCCTGGGGTATAACGGATGAGCCGGTCCCGCAGATACGTCAGTCCCAGACTGCTCAAGGCCTTAAACGTCAAAACCAAAACCTTGAACTTGACTCGGTGCTGCACTGGCAGCCAGTGCAGCTGGCACAGCACAAGATGGATGTGTGCAGTCCGTGATGTTCCTGTTAGGACTCACGCTGCCACGTTCTCTGTCAGTTGGAGCTTCCGGGTGAGTCTCAAGGGCAGGCCAGCAGAAAGCGAGTTACAGTAGTCTAGCCTGGAGGTGACTGTTGCATGGATTACTGTGGCCAGATCGCAGCATGGCAGGAAAGGGGCCAGCTGCCGGGCTGTATGTGTGACCTGAACCTCCATGTTATGGGAGGTATCCAGGATCACACCCAGGCTCTTGACAGATTGCACCAGTGTTAATGGTGCCCCATCAAGAGCCAGTAAGCTGAGACCTCTGTCTTTGTCGGATTCAGTTTCAGTCTGCTCTTTTTTAACCATCCCACCACAGCCTCCAAACCCATGGCCAGATTTTCTGGGGAGCATCCGGGTGACCATCCAAAAGCAGATACAACTGGGTGTCATCAGCATATTGGTGACACCCAAGCCCAAAACTCCGAGCCAGCTGGGTGAGGGGGCACATATAGATGTTAAACAGCATTGGGGTGCAGTTTGGCGCCCCTCGTCAGGGCACCCAGAGAAGAGGCTGACCGGCGGGGTGCTCACAAGCTGTCACTCCCCCAGCCCTGCTGCTGCTCCTGCTGCAGCTGCCAGTCCCCGGCCAGTCCCCGGCTGCAAGGAAGAGGAGAAGGAGAAGCGCTCTGCTGGGAAGCCAAAGGGGGCAGGCAGGGAGAAGTTAGCTGGCCAAAGAGGTGGCGGTCACCCGGTCAGGGAGATGCAGGGCTTTTGGCGGGGCCTGGGGGGGCTTTTGGCGGGGGGGGGCAGTTTGGCGCCCCTAAGGGCCAGTGTGCTCTAGGCGAACACCTAGTTTGCCTAGTGAGCGAGACCGCCCTGCCATTGAAGGGCTACCCCCCCGACCTCCTGCGGCCCTGCCATTGAAGGGCTACCCCCCGACCTCCTGCGTTGGTGAGGCAGTGGGTCAGAAGGTCATAATCAACTGTGTCAAATGCTGCTGTGAGATCTAATAAAAGTAGCAGTGCCGACCCACCTCGGTCCAGCTGTCTATGGAGATCATCTGTTAAGGTCGCCAACACCATCTCTGTCCCATGGTCAGGGTGGAAGCCAGACTGGAATGGGTCCAATGCGGATGTCTCATCCAGGAAACCCTGGAACTGTTCAGCCACCACTTTCTCAATCACCTTGCCCAGAAACGATAGGTTTGAAACTGGGTGGTAATTGGTAGGATCAGAAGGATCCTGAGTTGGTTTTTTCAAAAGCAGAGTGATCACGGCTTCCTTGAGGCCCTCCGAATAGGTCCCTGTTTGTAGGGACCAGTTGATAAGTTCCCTCAGTGGACCCTGTATTCTCTCACCTTCACCAGCCACGAGGGACACGGGTCAAGAAGGCACATGGTTGGTCTGACAGCACACAGGATCCTGTCAATATCAGCAGAGGAGAGCATAAGATGGCCAAGGGGCCTCCAGTTCACTTACTGTATCAATGTGGGTAGGCAGGTCCTGGCAGAGTGACAAGACTTTATCCACAAAAAAGCTCGCAAACGCCTCACAGCCAATTATTGAATCCCTACTCTTTTCATTCCCTTTTGTCAGGGATGTCAAAGATCGAATCATCCTAAATAATTTTGCTGGGCATGAGCTAGTGGACACAATAGAGGTAGAGAAGAACTCTTTCTTCGCTGCCTTTAGCGCCGCCTCATAGGCTTTCATAAACGTCCTATAGGGTGCTCTTGCAGCTTCGTCACGATCCCATCGCCAAACTCGCTCAAGTCGTCTGAGTTCTTGTTTCATTCTCCTTAGTTCCGAGGTGAACCAGATACTTATACTGGCCTCTGATACACTCAAAAAGTACAAGGTCTTATCATACATTGGGTAAAAAGATAAAGAGTGTGAGTGGATAGGGCCTGGCTTAAAAACTCACTTCAGCAATATATTCATGAAAAGGAAGTCCCATCTCAGTGTTAGTAGGATGTGGGATTGTTCTACTTTACAAGGTTTACAATATATAGGTGGGAGACGTAGTTCTGAATCCCTACTCTACCATGAAAGCTTGCTAAGTGACCTTGGGCCCGTCATTGTTTCTTTGCCTAACCTATCTTACAGGTTCAGTGCTGTGGTGATAAAACAGAGGACAATGATGTGGGGCGGACAATTTTTCTGTGGAAAAATTTCCACCTCGCATATGTAAATACAGTCAGTCTATAGTTGTCGGGGTCATTGTGCCACAAATGAATCATGTTAGACAGTCTAAACATGGGATATGAAACATGGAAGAACTCCAGTGTTTGTAAATTTATTTTTTCATATATTCATTTATACCCAAGTTTTCTCCCCAATGGGGTCCCAATATGGCTTATGTAATTCTCCTGTCATCCATTTTATCCTCATGACAATCTTCTGAGTTAGCTGAGGCTGAGCTTACATGACTGGCCCAAGGTCACCCAGCAAGCTTTCATGGTCAAGCAGGGATTCAAACCTGGTCTGATACTCTAACCACATCACCGCACTGGCTTTCATAGTCCAGGCTCATACATGGTGCATTTGCCTCCTTTTTGCTCACGGTATTTAAATATTTAAGCTGGTTATTTACATTTGAATAGGATAATGTTCCAGAAAACCCAAATCATTGATGGAGGAGAGGGAAAGATATAAAGAAAAAAGTGGAGAAAGAAGAACCGTATAAATACATAAATAAATAAAATAGCTACGAAGTTCAAATGTACAGTTGAGCTATTGTTATAAAGAAGCCTTAAAACATTAATACTGTTGGATTCTTTAAGTGGTTCTGCATCTGACATTCCTTATGTCTGACTTAGAGCACACTGCATGTAACTAGCACCTCAGCAAGACATATTTGGACATGGAAGAGACTTGTGGGAAACATTCTCATGTCATAAACCCATAAAAATCTGAGGGGGAAGGTGACAGTTCTATCTGCAGAAATCAGCAGGTGAAGTTTTTAACGGCACCATCACATTTTAATATTTAAAGAGCATGAGCAATCCTGTATTACATGTCTGGAACATTCCACGTACATATTTAGTCCACAAACCCCTTTCACAATTTTAAGTGGTTAAGCTGAAAACTATTAAGTGAGAGGAACAGTATTTATCCATTGAAAGAAGGAATGTTCGACTAGTGGGTTAAAGATAGATAATAGCTACATTTTGTTCCCTAGAGAGGTGTGATTATTTTCCATCATCAGAGAATATCAATAGTATATCTGCTGAGGGCTTTTCCTCATGATCAGAGGGGTTTGGTGGAATAAAACGTGCAGCCGGCTCTAATTTATGAGCTCACTATCCACACATCTTCCCTTGAGTTATCCACACATCTTCCCTTGAGTCTTTGCTTCTATTG
>NW_015159739.1:257829-275065 GCF_001447785.1 Gekko japonicus
TTTTGTTGGTAAAATGTGACTCTTTTCCCAAATGCCCCATTGTGACTGCTGCGCATGTGGAATGTGGTTATGCATGTGTCACAGGGAGCAAGTAGCTGTGGCATTATTAGTGATAAGTGGCACAACTCCCCTGACACAAGCATTTTAAAATTATCTTTACAAATTATTTAGAAAGTATAGATACAGATACAGATATATAGATAGTGTTTCAAGGCTGTGTACACCCCCCCACACTGGATAGCTCCCATACAGGAGTGCTTACCAAACCCTGATTATTATTATTTAAAAATTGTGAACCTTACCAAGACACAAGGGGTCTGAGAGGCTTACTTAGCTGTAATAGTGGCTTTTAAAGACTGTGATTTACCAAAAGTTTGGGTAATGTTTAAACTGCTGTTTTGATGAAGCAAAGGTTTTAACAATGGTTCTATAACACACGGCTGGTGGTACACGCTAGTAAATTCTCTAGCATGATCACATATACCAGTTTATACACGACCATATGAAGAAAGAGTAGCTTGAGTTGTGACATGTACATACTCTACACAGCAAACATTATTTTTTCCTCCCTCCCCCACTCTGAGTTTTTGGTTTTATTTGTGTAACATCGTGCCTATTAAAGAGTTCTCTGTTGTTGGACCTCTAGAAGAACTGGTTGGCCACTGTGTGAGACAGCGTGCTAGACTAGATGGACTGCTGGTCTGATCCACCAGAATCTTCTTACGTTCGTATGCAATACAGCTGCTGTAATTTAAAAAAAACTTATTTGAACGTTACACATTTCACCTCTCCAGGGCAGGGGTCTGTATTTTCTGAGTTTAATTTAAAAAATAAAAAATAAAAGCCACAGTAGTGAGGCACTTTTGCCTGCTCTCCATCTGTAAAGCATCTCTGACCCTGCCCAACAAGAAGCTAAAAGACAGTGCTGGGAGAGATTTGTGTGAAACTTGGGCGAAGGCTCCAGTGCACAGCAGAAATGTTGCCTGATTGTATTATAAACCTCTTAAAATGAAAGAAAACATGCACAGCTGCTTTCTGCAGAGTTCCGATTAACACACTACTTAGGTGGTGTATTGACAGCATACTATCTGAAGGAAGATTCCTCATTTTCTATTGGCCACGTGCTTTCCCCTCAAACAGACCCTGGGCACATGTGCATGTCCAGGTGTTTTCAGTTACAAATCTGAAAAGTAATGAAGAGGAATGGGACTATATTGCTATCTTGTTTCTCTTCTGAAGGCCCAAAAGGGAAGAAACCACTTGTGCTTGGATGCAGTGCTGAGCCTAATTGCTAATAGCAATTCTGCCTAATTAGATAATTAGATCAACTATCCAATTAACTGAGATGGTTGTTAGACAAAGGCAGGTGGATGCGGGAAGGTGATGAGAAAGATACCACGTTACTCTTCTAGTCTCTGTGTGAAGAACAAAAGAAACCCTAGGGCCTTTCCACAAACGTTCACTTTTGTTCTCTTCCTCAAGGGTTCTTTTTAGATATAATTAAAATTTCAGGATGAGAATTCCCATCACAAAATGATCTCTGCTCAATATTCTGAAGAGAGGGCTGCAATAAAGATTAGTTAGTAGGAGAATGGGAAATAGAAGCCCGCCCGGCAATATTTGTACAGTATTGCCACCTTTTTGTCTGCCAGGATTTGGGGCAGCTACAAGAAGAGGGGACTTGCTGCGGTTTAGTGGAAGAGCACAAGCTTTGTATGCAGAAAGTGCCAGGTTCAGTCCTTGGCATCTTCAACTAAAAGGGTTTCAGACAGGAGATGCTTGGAAAGACCTTTTTCTTCCAAGGACACTGGAGAGCCGCTGCTGGTGACAGTAGACCAGAGGTTCCCAAAGAGGTTCCTGTGGGCACTATGGTACCCCCTCCAGTGTTTCCTGGTGTCCACTTGCTTCTTTCCCCAAGTATCTCTTCCTCAAAGCAAAGATCCAGTCCTGGCATTTCTCCTTTTCACCAGAGTAGGAGATGCTTTGGAAGAGCCCCCATGACCCCTTTGATTCTGGAGGGTGCACCATTTGAAAACAGCTATAATTCATTGTCAGCTTGTCTTGGAACTGTACAGGGATTTAGCCCACTCAGGCCAGTTCAGGGATGAGAGGGAATCCTGTACTTTCCAGTACATTAAACAACAAACCACGAGATGGTCTATACCCTCTCTGGTTTCAGAACAATTTGCCACCAGAATCTCTTAGCAATAAGAAGGATCTTTATTCAGTACAGAGCTTAGCATAGACTACCAGAGATTACAAAAACAACAAAGGCTAGGGCTGTTGGCCTTAACTACAGAGCTACACATCGAAGATAAATAGATACCACTTCAGAAACATCCACAGTCCAGAATAGTCCAAGGGATTTTGAATGGAAATCTCATTTTTGCACACCATGTGCTCCAAGTCACAAAGCAACTCTTTGTCTCTCAAGAGGCAGCATTTCAGGTGCAATATAATAGATAATGGAGAACAGGAAGAAGACCTCACTCCCATAGGGATCAAACAATTATACCCCAATTCCAGTCACAAATTAGATGTGACCATCAACCAATTGCGAGTGGGCATGGGTGTGCCCAATTGTTGGTTGTCATAGTTGCGTGTGGAGATAGACTATAAGTTTGGGACCCCGCCTGCAGTCATCTGACCCAAACTCCAGCTACTTCATTGTGTACGTGACTGGTCGCAAGTGGGCCAGAAAGTGTAGCCATGAGGTCTGGCATTTGGCATGAAAGTGTGAAAGAATGTGGGTTTATGGCATGGCTATTGAGGCCATGTGGCCTCACCATTTGGCTTGCAACAGGAAACAAGACACAGCATGTTATCATAACGTAATCACAGGAGAAGGCATGTGGATATAGAAAGCAGAAAGCAATTTTTCTATACAGGAACATCCTAACTTTTTTGGAACCTCCCAACATTTTGAGATCAGAACCAGACCCCGTGATAGCTGGTTCTCAAAATTTCAAAAATGCCCACAGACTCAACAGTGTTAGGGGACTGTTGGCATAGATAATATTGAACTAAGTTGACCAATAGTCTGACAACATAAAGCAAATCTATAAACAAAAAATTCAACACACAAAGCTTTTGGTATGATAGGAAGTGTTACATGATGGTTAAGCTGAAGCTTTGAGACTAAGCAGACAAGGTGGAATATAGATATTTTAAATAAATAAAATAAATACCTGCTGAATTTCTACATGTCAGAAGCACAGAAGCCTTGCTAAGACAAACAATCCAATTTGTACTTCTGCTTAATTATCATATATTTATATTGTACTTATGGTGGAAAGTGCCATCAAATCACAGCTGACTTATGGTGATCCTGTAGGGTTTTTCCAAGGCAAGAAGCGAACGAAGGTGGTTTGCCATTGCCTGCCTCTGCACAGCAACCCTGGACTTCCTTGGTGGTCTCCCCACCCAAGCACTAACTAGGTCCGACCCTGCTTAGTTTTTGAGATCTGAGGACATCCAGCTAGCCATGGCCATCCAGGTCAGGCCATGTTACACTTACCCTGACAATCATATTTGTGCTGATACTTAATTATCAACTACTATATAGTAGGTTTAAGAATCTTGTGGCTTCTTAAAGACTAATGAATGTGTTGTGGTATATGCCAGAGTCCACTTTGTCTACTGAATGTTGGGTTGCCAACTTGGAGGAGGAGGATGTCCTGTCTCTTTAACTGAGGCTGAATGGGATGTTATATATCAGGTGGCACTATTTACCTCCATGCCATGAAAAGCTTCCACGCATTAAGCTTCCATTAAAGGGACAGGACATTTTTCTCCCAGCAATTTGGCAACCTTACCTGAAAAGCCATCAGCCAATTTAGCTACATGAGTGATATACAGTAAAAATGGAGAATGTTTCCAATAATGCATTTATAGCAGGTAGCTTTGCCCCGCAACAGTTCAGGCAAAATGGATGTGGGGACCAGTGGAGAAACCAAGCAGGAGATGTTAAATGCACAGTCCTGTCTACATGGGAGCAAGTCTTAGTTTATTCAATAGGGCTTATTCTCGGGGGGGGGGTGTTCTCAGGCTTGCAACAACGCTCTGGCAATGGGGTTGAAAACTTGATGGTACCATCGAGTTTCTAGCCCCATTGCCAGAGTGTCACCCGGCTACGTGCCCAGCGTGCTTACACCACGTCTGTGCAACGCATCTGTGTTACACGCAAGAATGTTCCAGCGGGGAAGCATGTGTCCCCCGCCGATTTGTAGGTAGGTACTTGGTAATCCTAGATTCAGTGTAAGGCAGCAACCCATTGGCACTTCTCCTTTACTTGAGATTCATTGACAACATTTTTATTGTCTGGACCCATGGCAAAGAAGTCCTCGAGATATTTCACCAGCCCAAGGCCCACACAGTGGCTGGACCATCAGGGCGGAGGGAAGCCTCAATTCTCCAGCATTACGCCATTGAAGAGGCCACCCCTCAAAAGCCCCCTGGCCTGGAACCTATCGCAAAGGCTCAGTGGGGGTGTCACTTGAGGTGGTACCCCTCCAGGCCGCTGGTGTGTGGATCACTCTCCTGCGGCTCAGGGAGAGTGTCCACCATAGCTGCTTCATAAACCGGAAGTCGCAAATTAAATGGTTTTGAAGTAAAAAAGCCCATAGAGTTTTGCCCAAAAACTAGAGTGTCACCCCTGACGTTGGCAATGTGATGACATCACTTCTGGGTGACATAATTGTGTCCCGTGCACAAAGCGCATGCAACAGAAGATCCCAGGAAGGGCCTGTGACTCCCCTGCTCAGCAAAATGTAGGATCTGGCAACCCTACCAGGGACAGCTTGCTACAAGACAAACCCAAAGAAAATGACCACAGAAAACCACTGGTGGTCACCTACAGCTCACAACTCAAGACAGTTCAATGCATTATTAATGACTTACAACCCATGTTGGATAGTGACACTTCCCTCACACAGGCATTGGGTGCCCGACCTTTCCTTGCTTTCAGACAGCCTGCTAACCTAAAACAACTTCTCAACTGCAATGAACTACTTAACAGTCACATGGACTTTGGTACCAAGGCCTGCAACAAACCAAGATGCCATCTTTGCTCTAATATTGATCCTAGCAACACCATCAGTGGACCCAGCAACATCAGCCATACCATATCAGGTTCATATTCCTGCTCATCCGTTAATGTGATTTATCCTATCACGTGTCAGCAATGCTCTACACTGGACAAACAGGCTAGTCCCTTCGACAAAGAATTAATGGACATAAGTCTGACAGCAGAAACTACAAAATTCAAAACCAGTGGGGGGACATTTCAACCTTCCAGGACCTCTTACAAATGAATTTCAAAGGGAGATTAGAAAGAGAGACCGCTGAATTGTAACAGATAACAAAGCTCAAGACAATGCATCCACCTGTATTGAACTGAGATTTAGGTTTCCTGTCTCATTACCAATGCTGATTTCTCCATGCCTACTACCTCTCTGCCTACCTCATAGAAAAAGAGCTGCAGGAGCTCATTAGTATAAAGTATGCTAATGAGCCACTAGGCTATTAGCATAATAGCTCATTAGCATATGCAACGCCCCCTGGCATCACCGAAGAGATGTCAGAAGGGGAAGCAAAAGGGGGGGAAGGCATCTTCAAAAGCCTCCCCTTCCCTTCCCGGGGGGTGGGAGTGAAGAGTTGGGCCGCAGAAGGAGGAAAGAAAGAAGGAAAGAGGAAAAGAAAGAGAAGAAAAGAAGGAGGAAAAGAAAGAGAGAAAAGGGAAGAAGGAGGGAAACAGGAAAAGGAGGGAATGAAAGGAGGGAAAGAAAGAAAGAGCAAGAAGGGAAGAAAGAAGGAAAGAGAGAGAAGGAAAGAAGAAGGAAAAGAGAGGAAGGCTCCGCCAGCCCCCACACGGATCCCTCACTTACCCTGCTTCGGCAGTGGCCTGGGGAGGTGGCGGGGGGCCCTCTTCTACTCTCCCCTGGGCCGCAGCGCCCTGTCACTGGCCCGGGGAGGTGGAGACGGGCCTCTTTCGGCCTCCCTGGGGCCACAGCGCTCCAGAGCAGGCCCCGGGAATGCGCGACAGGCCTCCTCAGACCTCCATAGGGCTGCAGCACTCTGACGCAGGCCCCGGGAACGCAGCGATGGGTCTCCTTGTGCCTTCCTGGGGCTGCAGCGCCCCGGCGCAGGCCCCTGGAAAGTGCGATGTGCCTCCTCGGGCCTCCATGAGGCCGCAGCACTCCGGTGTGGGCCCCAGGAACACAGCGACAGGCCTTCTCGGGCCTCCATGGGGCTGTAGTGCTCCAGCACGGGCCCCGAAAACACAGCAACAGGCCTCCTCGTGCCTACCTGGGGCCGCAGCGGTCCGGCGCGGCCCCCGGAAAAACTGCAACGGACCTCCTTGTGCCTCCCCGGGGCTGTAGCGCTCCGGCACGGACCCAAGGAAGGCAGTGACGGACCACTTCGGGCCTCCCTGGGGCCTCAGCGCTCCGGCGTGGGCCCCGGGAAGGCAGCGACAGGTCTCCTCATGCCCCGGAAACACAATGACGGGCCTCCCTGGATCTGCAGTGCTCTGGCACGGGCCCCGGGAAGGCAGCGATGGGCCTCCTTGGGCCTCCCTGAGGCCGCAGCACTCCAGCGCAAGCCCCGGGAAGGCAGCAACGGGCCTCCTTGGGCCTCAGCACTCCGGCACAGGCCCCGGGAAGGTGGCGATGGGCCTCCTCGGGCCTCCCTGGGGCCACAGCGCTCCAGCGTGGGCCTCAGAAAAGCAGTGACGGGCCGCAGTGCGGGGAGCTGGGGGTGGGGCTTGCCGCCGCCATTTTGCCAGCTCCTGGGCTCCTGGAGCAGCGCTCCGGCACGCTCCAGCCCCAAAAGACCCCTGGGGCACACAACGAATTAGTCAGAAATCACACAGACACTGTAAAAGTGCAGGAAGGCAGGAATATGCTTGTAAATCGGCTCTTCTGCATGGCTATCACTCAGTTCCGCAACCTGAGAAAAGAACATTTCAAACCTGCCTTTCTGTCTTCCATACACACGGGAGAAGGACTGTGAAGAGTTTTAAGTAGGAATTCAGTCAGAGGATGTGGAGACAGGAACGGCAGCTGTTGGAAGAAGGTAGGAGCCCAGTTATCACCCCTTCTTGTATCTCCAGGATGTGCATATGGGGTGGATCTGCTAATTTTTCATCAGCGCATGGCTAATTGGCCACTTTTCAAACCAACTTTTCAGTGTTGTTTAGTCGTTAGAGTAGTGCAGTAGGATCTGGGAGACTGAGGTTCAAATCCTCACTCTGTCGTGGAAGCCTGCCGGGTGACCTTGGGCCAGCCACACACCCTCAGCCTCACCTGCCTCACAGTGTTGTTGTGAGGATAAAATAAAGGAGGGAAGAACAATGTGAGGTACTTTGGGCCCCCACTGGGGAGAAAGATGGGGTACACATGAGGTAAATAAATAAAGAAAATAATCACACACGCCACCAATGCCATGCGTTAGCAGCCAGCCCACCATTCAGCAGAGTCCACTTAAACCCCACAGCTTTCAATGGGCTTAATTGCACCGACTCTCTTTTGGATGGCAGCCAAGATGTGCAAAATAATACTACAAAGATCAGCACCGTGCCCTGAATCTCAGTCGGGAACGTGGTGAGTACAGCTAAATGCCGAGGGAAGGAGATGTTCCAGCTGGTCCAGGACTGAGTTGCTACGTTCAGAGGGTGCCTTTCCAGGCTCCGATTTCATCCTTCTACTGAATGCAGCTCTGGTTCTGCTCCAGCTGTAAAAACGAGAGAGAAGGGAGAAAGGAGGGCGAGGAAAATAGATCTGGGTGCCCACTGCACCCATTTGGGACAGGGTGGGGGTGCTCCGGAGTCAGGCTGTCTGACTCTCTTCTTAGCCCTGAGAATGAACAAGACTGGCATTTCATTGGCGAGAGCCGAGGCATCTCCTTCCCATGCCCACCCTGCTCCTTGCAAGAAAGGGTTGACCGGGGGATGGGTGTGTGTGCGTGTGAGAATTTGTCACACACGAGGCATTATTCATCATTTGCTCTAAGAGAATCTTTAAGGAAATGGCTTTTTATCATTTTCATCTCAATAGCTCTCTTACAAGAGCCGGGGAAAGATTGATTTGGACACGCATGCCTGTTAAAGGGCAATAAATTTCATCCCCGTAGATTGAGCAGACTTTTTATTTTTACAGGAAGGGAGAGTGGGGGGAAGATTCTCGGTGGTGCTTAATGCCGGCTTGGAGTGCTGGTGGGTGCTGCTGCTGCGGGATCTGCATTTCTCAGACAAGCCTCATTCAAAGGATTGGGGGGGGGGCTGCGCAGGATTAATACTTGGGGGGGGGTGCAAACCTGGAGTGAAACAGTGGAAGTCCCCTGAAAGCTCAACAGCATGCACTTCTTTGCATCCTTCAATCTCTGAGCATTTTACATGTCCTGGCAGCTTGCTGCTGCTGCTGTCAGTGAATCTATCAGAGGGAGGCCAGGAAGCAGCCAGCCCCCCTTCCATCATGCCTGCGTCAAGCTCCAGCTGAGAGGGGCCCCCCCAGCTTCCCAGTGCCAGCCATGAGGCCGTGGGGGGGGGGAGAAAGACACCAGGCACCCTCCTGTGTGACCCACACACACACACACACACACACTCAGACACCAAGGGGCAGTTGTCCTGGGTGATTTTGAGCTCCTTTGGAAGTCACTTTGGGACGAAAAGTAAGATGAAAAGATATGATAAAATAAATACAGGGTTCCCTAGTGTGTGATGATGAGGCTGTAATTGTTAATTTTTTTAACAATATGCACTGGCTTGTGGACAGGGCATTTCTCTCCATCCATCCCCCCCAGTTCAGAGGTTGCAAAATGCCTGAATTTTCGGACCAAGGGATTTGAAAGCTTGAGCAGCAGGCAGGAATCCATTACAGGGATTGTGTAATAAAATAAAGAGTTCTCTGAGAGAGAGAATGGAGCCTTTCACTGGGGAGGGGGGACTAGTTAACAATAAATCCCAGCCAGGATTCTGTTCATCTTCTCTTGAGAAGTGGATTCCAGAGATCATTCTTTAAGTAAGGCCTGATTCATATTAGAGGCCTCATCTGTCAGTAGCTCACAACTGAGCATGGGAATCGCCAGGGGTCTTGTTGTAGAAAAAGAGCTGCTGGAGCTCATTAGCATAACTCATTAGCATAACTTATTTGCATATGCCACGCCCCCTGACATCACCGGAAGTGACAGAAGGCCACACCCCCTGACATCACCGGAAGTGTGTCAGGAGGCCCGGCTACTTACCCTCCTGCTTCATCCTCATTCCCAAACGGAATGAGGATCGAAGCAGAGGGCGGGGTAAAGAAGGGGGCGGGGCTTCACCACGTGACCGCCCGCCCCCTAGAGGTTCTCTTCCGGAGCTCCGTACCTGAGAGCTCCCCCCCGACTAGAGCCCTGGGAATCGCATCTCCTGGAAAATACCGTTATCTGCTTGGAATCTGGTTACTGGGGCTAAAGTGGTGTGCCTGGGAAAAGCCATGCCTCCATAACTGCGCTGCTTGCCACTGCCCACACCAATGCTCACTCTAAGCTGTGGAGTCTTGTGAGCAAAAATTCTACTTTGTGAGCTACCGGCATTAAAGTTGTGAGCGAGTGAATTGCCTACTGCATGAATTAGTTTGCTCTGGAGCCATCCTTCCTGAGCTAAGAAAAATGTGTGAGCTGGAGGCTAAAAAACTGTGAGCTAGCTCACACTAACTCAGCTTAGCGGAAACACTGGCCCACACCCTCACCTCTCCCCAATTTCCTCCTTTGCATCTGAGGAAACCTCCTTTCCCCCCTTACTTTCCCTTTCCCAAAGAAGTCGTGCTATAGCTAGGGTTGCCAAAAGCTTTTGGGAAACATGTCCTATCCTTTTAACACCAGCTTCATCGGTGGCTATTTACCAGGTGATGTTAGTTACCTCCATGCCGGGAAAAGCTTCACTTGCCCCACATTATGCCTTTATTAAAGGGAGGGGACATCCACCCACCCACCCCGGCGGTTGGCAGCCTTAGTTGTAGCATTGCAGTGTGGTTCAGTAGAGAAAGAGGGAAAAGCCCTCTGAAGAATAGGAGTAGGTAGCACATGGCAGTTAGATGCTAGCCTCACACTTTTTTAACACTGAAGCTTAGCTCCACCCTCCTCCTCATAGCAATGGTGTTGGGAGTGGCCACATGGACACTCTCACATAGCCTCTATGTAGTTTCTATGCAGCCAGAGAAGCATAGGTGTTTTTTTTCCCTCCCTCTGACTTAATGGGGGAAGTCATGGGAACAGCATAAATCATGTCTGGAATAGACTGTGTTATGTGGATGTCCCCCATTAATGTGGGGGCTCCTTGCCTTCCACACGGGGGGAAGTCCCTGTGTAGGAGCATCCTTGCCCTGACCTGGATGGCCCAGGCCAGCCCGATCTCCTCAGATCTTGGAAGCTAAGCTGAGTTGACCCTAGTTGGTACTTGGATGGGAGATCACTAAGGAAGGCCAGGGTCTCTATAGACCTCTGTTGGTCTCTTGCCTTAAAAACCGTGGGGTCGCTATTTATTTATTTATATTTATTTATTATTTCGATTTCTATACCGCTCATAACCCCTAATGGGTCTCAGAGCGGTTTACAGTAGTCTACTTGCATAGTGTATGCCTAACTAGGGTCACAATTTATCAGGGGGAGGGTTCCCTACCAGCACCCATGCGGCAGATCTTCTTCCATTACTTCTCCTGGTGGCCTTGTTTGTTCCTGACGGTCCTGGCGATGTTGGCGATGTTGCGACCATCTCCGGTAGGCTCTGCTGGCTTCCGTCGATGCGCAGTTGCTTCGGGCGCAGCTTCCGGCTCTATGTCCATTCGGCTCCAGCCGTGCTGCGTCCTTTTCACTGCTGCGTCATCCGGCTCCGCCTCCACTCGCTCTGGTCGCCGCCTCCAGGATCGCCACTGCTCCGTCGTCGCCCGGCCGCCATTGCTCTCGCCTGCTGCTGCCTGCTGCTGCCTGCTATAAGCCATCTTTGACTTGATGGCCCTTTACACACACAAAGGAGCATCCATTTCTAGAAGAGGCTAACAGAGACTGCTGGGAGTTGGCTGAAACACCTTGAGGACACAGGATCTCTTGGTCTACAGATCTCATGTGGGTAGCAGGTTTTGCTAACCTGTGGGGGTTCCTCTGTGGTTTCGCCATCATGTCTATTCATGTGATTCCTGGAAAGGCAAAAGGCAAGGGTCAATCTGCCTTTTGAGAGAGTCTTTGAGGAAGTACACTAGTTCCTCAATTCTCCTCTCCTCTCAATAAGTGAAGCCCTCCGGGAACATGCGCTCCCTAGCTATGAAGCTCTTCCGGTCAAATCACACCAACATTAGTAAAGAGTCTGATCGTCTTTGATGGTGCCACCAACATGTCAAAACACAGTTCCTGCACCTAACCTAATGTGTGGTACAGTAACTCCCAGGAAGACAGATGTTGGCCATTGTTTGTTCAGAGGGAGGGTGTTTGTGTTTCTCAAGTGGGTTGGTAAGCTTCATATCTTCCGGATGAGAAACAAACGACGAGCCATTTTAGCCAAATCAGATGGTCAATGAAGAGGGGATTATAGTAACGCAGAATGCCGAATTGCCATGTATGCAAACCTCAGGCACTGAGCAGAGGAAATTCCTCCATCCTCGGGGTTAATTCAGACAGCCAACTCTCAGCCTATCCAAAGCATATCTGGGTTCCAGGACACCCTGGGACCCGGTAGCCAAGCCAAGGCTGCTGTGATGCTTTGGAGCCGTTGCAGTAGCTCCTAGCCAGAAGCCTGCGGTGCTTAGTTCCCCCCACAATCAAATGAAGCCCTGCCAAGATTCTGACCCATTATAGCAATCTCAGTGGTTGTGCCATGGCCTGGGGCCATGCAGTATCCTGGATTATCTGGGGCTTGGCTGCTTGCACTATCATTGTGCTCAAGGAAGACAGGAGGAGCTAAATCGATGCAGCACGTTAACAGTGCCATCCTAAGCAAAGTTATGCCCTTCTAAGAAGTCCCCTGAATCCAGTAGGCTTTGAACAGAACTCCTATAGTTAATACAGCACTATAACACTTCAAGACAGCATATTCTCCGATTTTAGCAACCTGATGGCCATCCCCAATTTTAATTTATTGCTTTTTTTTCCATAGCTCCTTAAGCGTATGGATTTTTATTTACATTTGAGGGGGGGGAATCTGAGTTCATGAGAAACACTGATATATTTGTTCTATTTATAAGTGAATGTGGCCCTAATATATTATTTATTTTGTTATTATGTGGCAGCGACTTAAATACGTCTGGGTGTGGGATTTTTATCTAGTTTTATTACAATTAAATCTAACAGCTAGCAGCCTGAGAATCACAAAATCTAGAAGATAAACGGAGTAGGATTGCCTCATATATTCCAGCCCACCACTTAAAATCCTTTTCTCCTGCCCTGTTCTCTGTGCCCTTGCAGAGGCAAGACAGGGCTTTTTCAGTGGTGGTGCCTCACCTGTGGAATGCCCTCCCCTTTGAACATTTCTTTTTAAACTAGCTTTTAATTGAAGGGTTCTATCTTCTATAGCCTTTTTAATGAGGACTGTTTTGTCAACGTTATTTTAGGCTGCTCAGAGTTTGTTTTACGCTGTTTTATATCCTGGCTTTTGGAAATGGCTTTGGCTTGTTTACATTTTGTTTTCATTACTTTGGCTTGTTTTTAATGATTTTAATGGCGAGCACATGGAGCCCGAGGGGGGGGGGAAGAGTGAAAAGCTCCTCCCACCGCCCTTTCCATTGGTGAAAGTGGGGCAGAAGGGAAACCAGAATCTCCTTCTGCCCCCTTGTAGCTCAGAGCAAATGAGCGCTTATTAAGGAGAGTTTCCCCCAATGTACATCTGACTGTGAGTCCAGTTGTGCGCCTGTGACCTAACAAGTGTTGAGGGTATCATGCAATGCTCCCTCTAAGCTGTGGAGTCCTGTGAGCAAAATCTCTACCTTGTGAGCTACCGGCATTATAGCTGTGAGCAGGTGATTTGGCGACTGCATAAAGTAGTTTGCTCTGGAGCTTCCTAAGCAAAAACAAAAATGCATGAACCGGAGGGTAAAAAACTGTGAGCTAGCTCACACTAACTCAGCTTAGAGGGAACACTGGTATCAGGTCCTTAGTGGATCATCTTCAAGCGCCGAGTAATCAAGTGATATAAAGAAATCAAGTAATGTGTGGAACAAGCCTCTAGACTCCCATTTAACTTTTAAATACAGGAAGTGATTTTCACACAGACTTCGGGGGGGGGGGGAACCCAGAAAAAATGTTAGGGGAAACTGGTGTACGGGGTAGGAGCCTACATGAAAACAGTGGATTTCCAGAACAGTTTATCACTCATGCAGCACATATCAAGTGTGTGCAAAGCAGGGTTAAAACTGGGTTTGTGCACGCAGGCACAACAGAAGCAGAACAGTTTGCATTAAAATCATTACAGGAATGCATTCGGGAGTTGCCTTCTAAAAGAATTGCAGGCATTAATAATGTGACCACATTCTAATGGGTCAGATTCATCTCCTGAGCTTCTACGCCAGGCTGCTCAGGATGAATTTGACCCATTAGACAGCATATACAAATCCTATTACCGCAGAACCCTGCCACAACCCCCCCCCCCCCCACGCCCCCCGGGGAAAGAGGAGAATTTCTCGAGTTCCCTGCTGGCCTCGAAACCTAATTTCTAGCACACCAGAGGGCTTTCCCCCCCTCCTTCCATAATCATACTTGCTTAATAACCTCATTGCATCTCTCCAGAGCAGGAAACTGACGGGGTCGCATAAGGTAATTGTGGGGTGGCTCAGCTGGTGAGGAGACATGCTCTTGAGTGTCCTGTCACTCGCAGCCGCGGCCGCATATGGAAGCGATCCCGGCACATTTGCTTTCCCAGGCTCACCCAAGAAGCTACAGCAGGTGCCTGTTCTAGCAGCACTTCACTCAGCACCTGTATCCTAGACTTGGCAAGAAAGAATGCGTAGTACTCTGGGTGTGCGTTGATTGACAGTTCAGGGCTGGATTGTGGTGCCGCCACCAAGGATAATCACAGTTGACGCCAAAATAAAGATTGCACGTGTATCCCAGCTACTCATTAGCTCATTAGAGGAGATCACAGCTGCAATATGTAAGCTATAGATACACCTCTGCAGGACAGATCCCAAGACAAATTTTGACACCTGCATGCTCTATGAGAGTTTTGCAATCTCAGCTCGTCCTCGTTCTCTTTTCACGAATTAGAATGGATTTGAGATCCTTCTTTTCTCCCTGTTCCATTCTGTTTCTTTGCTCAGGTTTAATTTGCCTTTAATTCCCTTTCTCTCATGCTTCTTCCACTATCCTCTCTTGCAGTGTGGGCAGCAGCCTCTTTCAACCCATCGTGCTGCAACATGATGCTCAATGAATGAAGGCTGTGGGGGGTACTTGGCATACTACGTGGGTCACAGAAACCAATGACTCATGCCACCTTCTTTTTCATGTATTGGCTTATTTACTGATTTATTTAGCTATTTATACCCCACTGTTCTCCACAATGGAGACCCAAAGCAGCTTGGAACGCACAAGAAGCTGTCTTATACAGACTCAGACCCCGGGCCCATCAAAGTCAGTATTCTCTGTTCAGACTGGCAGGAGCTCTCCAGGGTCTCAGGTGGAGGTCTTTCATATCACTTTCTACCTGATCCTTTTAACTGGAGATGCCAGGGATTGAACCCAGGGATTTCTGAACAGCTAGCATCTTCCTGTATTCCTCTTTTATCCTCACAAGAACCCCACGAGGTAGGTGAGGCTGCAGAAAGTGACTGGCCCCAGGTGACCCAAAAAGTGGTCCATTCAATGGACCTGGAAAGGTGGCACTGTGCTTAGTAATGCACTGTTACCGATGTGGATGCAGCAGATAAAACTGCTGTCTGTTTTAGCACTAAGGGCAAATCTGCACAGCAATTTTGGAAAGGGAAATGCAAGTACTGCCCATTCCATATCTTTCCATGCACATGCATGGTTGCACTGGCTTTTACCTATTCACGTATACATTTGGCTGCCTGCACCACAGAAAATAATTAGGGCGTGATCTCATAAATCATATAATTTGCACTGTGGCTTCCTGCTCTCAAAGCACAAAAAGAGGTTTCTTTTTTTTCTTATTTTAAGGACTTCCTGTACACTTTGGTGCTTTTATTTATTTTTATTTTTATTTATCTTTGAATTTATACCCAGCTCCTCCCCGAAGGCTCAGGGCGGCTCACAAGGGGCACAAATGCCCAAGTTAAAACATTAAACTTTAGTTTAGTTCTCAGGTGCTAAATGGAGAGTGTGGAAAGCTGCTGTGCAGACATATCTGCAGGTTTGTTAAACAGTGGGCTCCATGGATGAACAGACTCCAAGTACAGTGATCAGCTCTACTTTATTAGTGAGAAGTAAGACTAAAATCCCAGGCAGAAGCTTGGGCAGCTTTTTTGTCAAGAAGGTTGTGAATTGGTTCCACAAGTGCAGCTTTATGAGGCAAAAAGGAATGGTAGAAGTTCAATAGTTCCAAGAAGGCTTGGAGCTCCTGCTTGGAGGCTGGTTCAGGAGCATCAACGATGGCATGCACCTTGTCTGGAGCTGGATGGATACCTTTGGTATCAACAGAGAACCCCAGGAACTCGACCACGGAATCCCCAGGAGACACTTTTCCCTCTTCACTGTTAGACCTGCCAAGTGGAATTGCTGCAGGACGGCGCGGAGTCAGCAGTCCTCTTCTGTGGGGGCGGCAATCAGAACATCATCAAAGAAGGGCTGGACCTCAGGGATTCCTTGGAGGAGAGAGTCCATTAAGTTTTGGAAGATCCCAAACTGCAGCCACCACACCTTGAACGCGCCCCGGTGGGTCACAATGGTCTGGGCTTCTGTGGTCTCATCGTCTACCAGAAGTTGCTGGTAGGCCTGGGTCAAATCCAGCTTACCAAATATCTTGGCATCCAGCAGAGAGGCCAAGACGTGGCTGACCACTGGAACCGGGTAGGTGTGGTCCTGTAGTGCTTTACTGATGGTACATTTGTATTCCGCGCAGATGTGGATGTCCCCATTGGGGTTTCCCAGAGGGCGTGGGGGACCGACTCTAAGATGCCTTGACCCACCAGGCAATCCAACTCCTCATCTATTTTTGACTCCAATGTGAATGGGACACACCTGGCCTTCAAGCCGTATGGGCTGCACCTCTGGGCTTAGCTGCAGCGAGACAGGGGGCCCAGTGTAGTGGCTGAGCATCCCATCAAATATGGCCAGGAATTTGTCACACACTTTCTGAAAGTCTCTCGTGGTAATGTGGTGCACACCCATGACTTGGAACCCCAGGGGTGCAAACCAGGCTAGTCCTAGGAGACTTGTGTGACTGCCGCCCACCACCAGCAAGTCCAAAAATCCATCAAATTCCCGGTACTGCACCCGTGGGCAGAGCCTTCTTAAAATGTCCTCCGAGATTATGGAAATAGAGGACCCAGTTTCTAGCTCCATCGTGCAGGGAGCCCTCTCAATCAATACAGTCACATTAACTTTACTGGGGGTACTCTGGGGTAAGTTCAGTACCTGTTGCTGCCGGACGGAGGTGGTATGTAGTTCCGTTATGTGTGCCGGGGTTGCTGTCAGTTGCCTCCTGTTTCCCTTGGAGTGGCAGGCTCAGGCGATGTGGCCAACCTTTCCGCAGGCCCAACACGTGGTGTCCTGGAAACAACAGGATCTCCACTCGTGGGGATCCCCGCAGCTGGTGCATGGTGTCAATATGGTGCTTTCGATGGCACATCATGGGACGAAGGGGCACGCATCATGGTGGGATGGATGAGGTAGTTGCTGGACCTCTTCGCTGTCAGATGTGTTCAAGGCTGAGGAGATGGTGCACTGCCGCAGAATGGCAGTCAGCCTTCTGGTTGCAACCCTCCTGGGACTTCTCAAACGCTGCAGCCACTTGGAGTGCCTTATGGAGATTTACGCCCTCTTGGCTGACAACCTTGCGCTGGAGCCTATCGTCCCTGAGGCCAAACACAAAATGATCTAGGAGTGCTTCCTCAAGGTTCATGTACTCAGGGGTCATTTCGTAGAAAAAGAGCTAGGGGAACTCATTAGCATAACTCATTAGCATATGCCACACCCCCTGACATCACCGGAAGTGTGTCATAAGGCCACACCCCCTGACATCACCGGAAGTGTGTCATAAGGCCACACCCCCCGCCCCCAACGGTCCCGGCCGCCACCGCCGGCCTTGCAGCTCCACTGC
>NW_015159739.1:275647-307930 GCF_001447785.1 Gekko japonicus
GAGAGATGGGGAGCAAGGAAGGAAGGAAAAGAAAGAGGGAGGGAGGGAAAAGGCAAAAAACTTTGGGAAAGAAGAAAAGAAAGGGGGGAAAGAGATGGGGTGGAAGGGAAAGATGGGAAAGAATGGGAAAGAAAGAAAGAGAGAGAGGGAGAGAGATGGGGAGGAAGGAAGGAAGAAAAAGAGGGAGAGAGGGAGGGAAACAAGAAAGCAGGGGGGCAGGCTGGGGAGGGCTCTCTGGAGAACTTTCTCTGCCAGCGGGCCTCGGCACAGGCAGGGGCAGAGAAAGGTGGCGGCGGTGCTCTCCGGAGAACTTTCTCTGCTCACGCACTTTAGCGCACAGGCAGAGAAGGCTGGCTGGCGGGCTGGCTGGCGGGCGGGCGGGCGGAAAACTCGGGAGAAGTTTCTCTGCCAGCGTGCTCCAGCCATCACTTGACGTTCTGCTCCAGACTGAGAGGGCCACGAGCAGACTGAGAGGGCCATCGCATTTAAGCGGGGCCGGGTGGGGAAGGGGCCGACCCCTCTCCTGCGAGGCGCTTCTTCAACCCCCCCTCATTGGGGGCTCCAGTCCCCTCGCCTGAAGAGCTGAGGCCTTGGCGCGGCCGGAAGCGAAGCAGCCGGAAGCAGGGGGCGGGACTTCCTTGTGTGCCCCGCCCCCTGCACCTCAGTCGGGGGGACCGCGTCCCCCCGCGTCCCCCCCCAATGACCCCTGCATGTACTCACAATGGAGTGACAGTCAATGCAAGGTGGCAACATAGGGCTACTTTAGGGTTGACTCAGGGGTCATTTTGTAGAAGGAGCTCATTAGCATAACTCATTAGCATAACTTATTTGCATATGCCACACCCCCTGACATCACCAGAAGTGTGTCAGAAGGCAACCCCCACCGCTCAGGTTCCACTGGACTGTTCTGGATTGCTAGCTATTGGGGGTGGGGAACGTGCAGATCTGTCCTTGCAGAGGAGGGAGAGCTTGTACCTGAATAAAACTTGGTCTTAAAGGTGCCACTGGACTGTTTTGGACTGGGGGGCTGGGGGTGCTCTGCAACTTACCTGGCTGCATCTTGCTCTGACTGAAGGCTGCTGGGAGCAGGGGGCGGGGCTTGTTGCATGTGCCTGTCCCCTGGGCTCTTTACTGCCGGAGCTCCGCTCCTGTGCGCTCCTGCAGGAAATGACCCCTGCTTAGTATACAACAGGATTTATGTTCATATCTTTCATGTTTATCCTGACCTTCCTCCAAGGAGCTTATATATGCCATACGTGGGTCTTCCATTCCTCATTTTATCCTCCCAACAATGATGTGAGGTAGTTTAGGCTCAGAGTGTGGTTGGCCCAAAGTCACCCAGTGAGCTTCAGGGCAAAGTGGGGATCCTCCCAGAGCCAAGCCTGAAACTCAATCCACTTCATCATACTGAACCTAGAAAAACCTCTCTGACCGGTTCAACTGGGTATTAAAGCTTAAAGTCAACCACAAATGGATGTATAGTGTATGCAAGTATGCAAACCACCAAAAAAACCCAATACTGTACACATAAAGTATTGGACAACAAATTGTGTCCTAAAGAAAAATTAGTATTTTCTTTTACAGTCCTTTTCCACAGAAGTTATTGATCACTCCCTTTTTGTCTCTGAACACAGTCACAAATAAAGCAGCTACAAATCACCTAGGTTGCCGTCTGTTTCTTGTGACTTCTTCAGGGTGCTATCTCAGTGGTAGAGCCCCAAAAGCTCTAGAAGTTAACTCTAACTTTGCAGTCTATCTTGCTTCAATTCTGCTCTCCTGCTGGGTATTAAAGCTTGTCAGACCACAAACTGGGTGAACTGTGTTTTTAAGAGAACTTCTAGTACTCCTCTAAGTATAGAACCCAAGAATATAGAGCTGGAAGATGCCAACAAGCTACTGAGCCAAACCCTGGCTGGCTGGTGCCTCATCTATCCACCAGCCGCATCCCACAGACCAACCTAAACAACAAAAAACCACAAACACAGAGGAGATTCTGATGCCAAGTCATTAGCTCTGGGAAGACTTTGAGCCAGCCTGCAAAAACCACACACAGGAAGGGAGGGCAAAAAAAAAAAAATCAATCAATTGCAGGACTACTAGCCAATCTGCCCTGGAAGAAAATGTCTCCCTGGTTGATCAAGCAGACCCATAATGATAAATCCTCTCCACAGTATTGCCCACTCCTGATGCCATACCGGAAGTAGAGTAAACCCAACAATTGCCTGTCTATTAACATTTAGGCTTTTTAAAGAAAGAAACTTATTCGTAACTTCTTTTTAAAAATTCCATGCAAAGTAATGGATCCCACTCAGCTTACTTATGTCATTTATCAGAGACTTTCTCTTGTATAAACTGAAGCATTATCTTGGCCAAGGGAACCAGGACATAGCCGTCTAACATTACTCCTTAATGGGCTGTGCATCCTTGCTCTGGCATCTTTGATGGTCTTTTGTATGCTCAGTATATTTGGGGTCCCCAACTTTGTTGAGACTGAGGTGGTCTTGCTTTAAATCTCAGGGGAGCATTTAGGGTTGCCAGCCCCCAGGTCCCAGTGGGGGATCCCCCAGTTTTGGGGGGGCTTCTCCTCACTGTGAATCAGCTGGCTGGCAGGGGAAACCCTGCCCCTAACCCAGAAGTGACATCATTGCGTCGGGGACATTGCATGAGGGATTCTCTGGTTTGGGGGCAAACCCTATGGTTCAAGCCCAATTTTACCATAGTGTTTGCCCCAAAACCAGAGCCCCCCCCCAATGACATCACTTCTGGGTAATGTCAATGTGTTGGGGACTTTGCACAATTTCCCCGCCCACCCCGGAATGCCCCCCAAAGCCCCCCCCCCCCCCAGATCAACAAGGGGACCTGGCAACCTTAGGAGCATTAGCAGAACATGGATGTGCAGTTAATACAAAATGGTTGCCTGGAAGTGAGGGGGCAGTTTGCCAACCTCCAGGTGGGGCCTGGAATTAAACTGATCTCCAGATGGCAGAGGTCAGTTCCCCTTGAGAAAATGGCTACTTTGGAGAGTGAGCTCTATGACATTATACCCTGCTAAGGCCCTCCCCTCCCCAGGCTCCATCCCCAAATATCCAGGAATTTTCCAATCCAGAGTGGACAACCCTATGCTCTTGGCTTTGGGCATGAGATGCTGTTTGTTTTCAGTTTCCAAACTATGGGTGGAGGCTGCCAGAGCCAGATGTATAAGCAAGTCTGTTTACAGTCAAGCCAAGGGTGCATTGTCATGACAGTCCTGTCTGGAATGAGCTCAGCGCTTTGCTAATCAGTGAGCCTGCAAAGCATGCCCCCCCCTGCATGTGCATCTCCTCTTTCCCCCCTTTTCCACTTAAGATTCTTTGACCTCTAGAAGCAAGCAGATGCCAGGAAACACATCTGGGCAATGCACCCCATGGTGCACATGTGTGCAACACTGGAGATTACTGCTCCCCCCCCCAAAGTTCCATTTACTGTTGACCCCTTAAGCAATGAGGATGTTTCTATTCTGTCACCACAGCAAAGAGTAGGACTGGTTATTAGAAGCATTTATGCAGCAATACGGAAGTTCTAAATAGAAGACTCACTGTATGTAGTCCTTTAAATAACCCAGCATTAATTCCGCTGGCAATTATCATAGTGTTGTTGCTGAGGAATTTCTTTACTTTTCTCCCTTAAAATTTAATTAAATCTCTTTATCAATGTCTACAACAAAACTTCCTGGTCATTTCCAGCTAGGGTTGCCAACCTCCAGGTAGTGCCTGGAGATCTCCTAGTATTGCCACTGACCTCCAGGCAAAAGAGATCAATTCACCTGGAGAAAATGACCACTTTGGAAAGGGGACTCTATATCATTGTACCCCATTGAAACCCCTCCCTCCCCAAACCCCATCCTCCTCAGGCTCCACCCCCAAAATCACCAGGTATTTCCCAACCCAGAGCTGGCAACCCTACTTCCAGTGTCTTACACAGAATTTATGTGCCAGACCAGTATGTTCAAGTGGATCTTGGACAGGAGATCTTGGCTGAAACACTGTGAGGCTCCTCCCTCACCGAAGCCACCCGCTGGCCTTTGGCCATTATATCACTGTACTTCCCTGGGGTCTCCCCAGGCCTCAGAATAGGAAAGGGGATCCTGACCTGGATAGCCCAGATAAGTCCAATCTCATCAGATCTCAAAAGCTAAGCAGGGTTGACTGTGGTTAGTACTTGGATGGGAAACTTCCTTGGAATACCAAGTCGGGAGGACAGAGGCAGGTTCTATTCAGCCACCTCTCTGAATATCCTCCAGGCCCCCAGTAAGGGCCAGTTACCAGAGGTCAACGTGACTTCCAGGTGCAGACACAAACACACAGAGTCCTCTCTCTCTTTCCTGGAGCCGTGCTCCTCCAACGTATGGTACACTCCTTCCTGGCCTGGTTGTGGAGCCACCGTTTGTGCTTCCTCCCCACCTCCCCCCAACCTATATTTACTGGTAAGTTTATTTGGTGGTTTGCTGTCTTGGAGGGCAGTAGAACTGACCAACTGCATATTATGAGATTGTTTTGCATTTTTTTTTTAGCAAGAAGTAATTTTGCCTTTGAAAAAGTCTTGTCAAAACGGAAAGAAGCTAGCAATCCGTCAGGATGGTGAGTTTGCACATGAAATTGAATGAGATCTTCATTTGTAAGGTTTGTCCCTGTGTATGAAGTTGGTTTGAGCCTGCTGCTACAGTCTGTTAGTGATAACATACAGTAAAGGACATTACCCAATACATGAGGCTGAACTGAGCTAATGATCCAATACATGAAGTTGGATTGAGCTACCTGTGGAATTTTGGGGACATACCTGTTGAACTTTAGTGAATCTTAGGAACTTACTTGTTGAACTTTGGGACCCCCAATTCATATTGAATGTGTTTAGATTAAGGATTCCATATATGAGGTGGCATTGAAACAATTGTTGAACTTGGGAGGTTTACCTGTTGAGTTTTGAGAATTAGTTCATATTATATTAAGTCACTTTCCAAACTACATCGAATACATGATGGTCAAGAAATAGTATTAGTATATCTAGCAATGGTCTTTGACCGCAAATAAACTTCATTCATTAGTATATCTAGTAGAGAAAAAATAGCTAGTTAAATATAGGTTTGTTTTTTTAATCATTTGTAGTAATTTCCACAGCTGATTTCTGTGAGACCTGGCTGAAACTCTTTCCTCTGACAGTCCCCACCAACAGAGGGGGGGGGGGGGGGGAAGACTCCCCCCCCCCTCAGCTTTTTCAAAAAATTTAATTTCTAACTATTCCAAAATTCTTGTTTCTTTGACAACAAATTAAATTGAAAACACTGAAAAATCTGCCAGAGAAAGCTTACTCATTGAGATAAATGAAAAGTCTTTTTGTTCTGAATGGTAAAAATAATAAGCCTGACTATGACAGAAGAAATGTAGTATTATTTTACCAAAATGAGCATGTAAAAATGAGTTGTGTGGAGCAATCCCAGCGTTATAGGTCTAAGGCAACAGAAAATGGCTGCATTCGCACCATGTAGGGAGGAGAGGATGGGAATGAAGAGAAAGATGTTGTGCCATTGACATGATGTCACTTCCAGTGAATACCCAGAAATGACATCACCACAGCAATGCAGCACTCTAGGATTTGCTCAATGCTTTAGGATTCAACCAAAACTCTATGGTAAAACCATAGCATTTGGGACAAACACTTGAGCATTGTGCTGGCATTGTGATGTCACACTTCAAAGTATTCACCAGAAAAGGTGTCATGCCAGTGGCACAAAGCTGATTTCCCCGGCCATTCTCCCTCCTGCTGCTGTGCCGAGTGGTGGTAGATACAAAGGGCAGAGGCACAATGGTTGAGGGGGTCCATGTATCTCATTCCCACAGAGGCCTACTTCCAAATGTATTTATGAGTGTTATCCTAGCAACTGGAAGACTTGCTGTCTCCACAAATCATTGGATATTATACTATTTTTGCGCTATGCCAATCATTGGCTTGTATGGACAAGCCAGTTCACTTGCGAATGATGGCTATAGCATAACACCCAGTGATGTGTGGATGCAGCCATGGTTGCTATACCAATTAGTTTAAAAAAAAAATGTGTCTCTTCTCTGCAAGCCAGTTTGGTGTAGTGGTTAAGTGCTCGGACTCTAATCTGGGAGAACCGGGTTTGATTCCCCACTCCTCCACTTGCACCTGGCTGAATGACCTTGGGCAAGCCGTAGTTCTGATAAGAGCTGTTCTTGAAAAAGAGCAGTTTCTGTCAAGGGCTCTCTCAGCCCCACCTTCCTCACAGGGTGTCTGTTGTGGGGAGGGGAAGGGAAAGGAGTTTGTAAGCCGCTCTGAGACACCTTTGGGTAGTGAAGGGTGGGGTATAAATCCAATCTCCTCCTCCTCCTCCTCCTCCTCCTTATAGTAAGGCCAACTGAAGAAAAAATAATTGGAGTTACCTGAAAACATCCTGTTACCTGAAAACATCTCCCCTGCAAGGCTGTCACAAGTTTCCAGAGGGACTCCACAAAGTCCTCATTTGAAGTGATGCTCTGTCTTCTTGGTGCTTGGGGGGGTCAACAGTGGGAGGGCTTCTAATGTCCTGGCCCCACTGGTGGACCTCCTGATGGCACTGGTATTTCTGGCCACTGTGTGACACAGAGTGTTGGACTGGATGGGCCTTTGGCCTGATCCAACATTGGCTTCTCTTATGTTCTTATGTTATGTTCTTAAGACGTTTTTCAGCAATGATAGCATTGCGATTGCCAGCGGAATGGATGACAAGATTATTTTTACCTGAGGACCAGGTGCTCCCCTCAGCAGGCACAGATCAGCATGAAGTACCCTTCATCTTCTCGGTGGGGACAGTTCAAGGGGAAAACCCTTCCAAAAGTACTTCATGACTTCCTAGGACCACTTCAGGACCAGTCTAGGAGATGGGAAATTGCTGTGTATGTGTGTCCTGGTTATACTGTCAATAGTTATGCAGTCAATACCTGCTGTTTAGTCTAACCTGGTTTTATACCAGTTTGAGACCACATTTCCCAACCCAGGGCCTTAGATAACTGCAGTTCTTCAAAGGGGAATACCTGTAATAAAGAATTTTCAGCACCTTAGCAAATATCTCCTAGGGTTCTTTCAGGACAGGAAAACTGGGTTTGAACTAGTCTAAATTTGTAAAGTAAATGTGACTGAAGGCGCCCTTTTGTGCTTTTCCTCTATAAGCTTTTTTTTTTTTTTAGCAGCTTGGTGGTGAGGAAATTTTATCAGGGTTCTCAAAGGGAGAAGAGGTCATTCATCCATTTCTCCGAAACAGCATATTATGATGGATGCAACTGTCAGGTTATAGCTAATGGATAATGTGATCTAAAACATAATTACTTGAGTATAACAAATTCTTCTTAAAAAGCCCAGCGCTCATGGAAACCTGGCCTCCTACGACGGCTTTTCAAAGCCAGTGGATTTATTGCAAAGATTCACACACACACAGAGCACCATTTTTTAAAAAGAAGTATAAAGCTATGCTTAGTGTATTTTATACAAAATGTCATTAAAATCATGATTCCAGCCCTCCTGGTAGGATACGTAATCACAACTACTAAACCTAAAAATATTAGACTCTCAGGACCAAACCAAACATTGTGGGCAAATAACAGCCCTTTTTGAAGAGGAAAGACCACTGGGAGGGGAGGAATGGAACAGATAAGTATCTTTGTCACTTTCATCCCCCCAAATACTATGTCAGATCATGCAGTTTCAAATGCACCTTGGCACATTCAAAATCCCATGGTGAGAAATGCTCTGGAGGACTAGTTTGGAGCAGTGAAAGCAGACAGGAAAGGGTTAAACCTTACCCAAAGACACACACGCACATTGCTCCAGTCCCAGTCAATCTCCCAGAACCAGTCTTTCCTCTTCTGAAACTGTCCATTAGGCTAAAGTTACACACATTTGCATGACCCTTCCTGTTCCATTAAGATAAGCTGCAAAAAGACAATAACGGAACAGATGAAGAAGGTGGGGAGACTTTCCAACAAAATGGTGAACCACATGGATAGATCCATGTACAGTACACTGAGGTGTGCTTTGGTCTCCAGATCAATCCATCATTTGATGAGCCTATGGATTTTCTGAGCATTTTTATTAGTAAATGCAGCTGTGGGGCCATTGTTTCAAACTAGTGCTGTGGCATGAGGAGGAACAAGGGAGTTAATTCACCTCCCTCCCCCATACTCTCTAATGCCACCACTAGAGATGGCACCACTAGGGCAGTCATGCTGACAGAAAGGAGAGCCTGAGCTGGAAATGGTGCTTTCCAGACCAGTCTGGTTGCTTGTTCCAAGGTGGACCTTCACCGTTCTACATTTGGCCACTATTTCTGGTCAATGCCACCAAGCCTGAGAGGGCAACAGAAACAGTTGTGTGTGTGTGTGCATGCACATGTTAAGCCTTACATCTTCTTTGCTGCTGTTCTAGCAAGGAGGCTGGTAGAGCTAGAACAGCTGGCACCCTGCAGGCACAGGTGGACCTCACTCCTTACATCACTTAGACCCAACCCAAGAAAACAAATCACATAACTTGCCCAGCTTTTTGGGCCCAGTGGGTGACCCAGTTCTTCAAAACGTTCTCACCTTATTCTCCTCCATCTCAAAAGCCCTCCTCTTCACTGCTCCTCTTTGCCAACAACAGTATAGAAATTTTCTCTCCTAGTGTTGCCAACTCTGGGCTGAGAAATTCCTGGAGATTTGGGGGTGGTGCAAGGTGAAATGTCATACAGTCCACACTCCAAAGCAGCCATTTTCCCCAGAACAACTGATCTCTGTTGTCAGAAGATTAGTTGTAACTCTGGGACATATCCAGGCCCCTCCTGAAGATTGGCAACCCTATTCCATGCCCTGGATCCACACAAGGCAGGGAACCCTCTGTGTCAAGCTTAGCATAATAACAGGTAGTAAGCAGGCTTCTCCTCACTCACTCACAACTTCTACATTACTGCAAGTGTGATCCCACCCTCCCAAACACTGTTCTCCCACACAGTATCCTCAGCTAAAAGCAAATTAAAAACATTCACCCCCTCCAGAAGCTCTGTCTCCTGCTGCTTCTCAGAGCTTAGCTGGGTCAGCTCTACCTCTGGTGACGTGCAGCCTTAAATAGAAGCCTCACCCAGCAGAGGGCAGGGCCGGAAGCTGTTCAAATTACACCCAGGCAATCCAATTACAATCAAACAAATCACCCTTTCTCACCCTTTCTCAAACAGCCAGGACTCTGTGACAACTTAAAACTCACCCACACACTCCCAGACACTATCCTCCCACATAGTACCCTCAGCTAAATCTCCTCAGCTGGTCCAATCTTGCTTTTAATTTCAAATGTACAAGACTCAGCTCAAAACTGCCTAGAACATAGGGTTCCCAGGCCACCTGGGCCACCAGTGGGGTATGGAGGGATAGGAGTCCCAGATCCAGGTTGGGAAACTCCTGGAAATTTGGGGATGGGGTCTGGGGAGGACAGGGACCTCAGTGAGGTACAATGCCATACAGTCCACCCTTCAAAGCATTCATTTTCTCTAGAGGAACTGATCTCTGTTGTCTGGTCATGAGTTGTAATTCCAGGAAATCTCCAGGTCCCACCTGTAGGCTGGCATCCCTGCTAGAATCCACAGTCTGACTGGGAAGCACTTCCCCAGTGAGAGAAAGGAAGGGGGTATAAGTGTACAACTCCAAAAAGTCTGAGGGTAAAAGGTATATCTGTTCTTTAAAAGCCATAATACAGCAACTTTAATAAACAAATGGCATCCACACATAGTCAATAAAACATATTTTTAAAACCATAGAGTTTTTGGTGATTCCTAGAGAGGATTGATGTAACTTCTGAGTTTTCTTTGGAAGTTATGTCAGTCCTCTCTAGGAATCTCTGAAAACTATGGATTTATCATAGAGTTTTGGCCAATTCCTAGCAAGGTTTGACATCACTACAGGATTTCCTGGAAGTGAAATTACACATCATCTATTAGTATTCAGGCACCAAAGGGAAACCATTCTATTTGCCTAAGCTTTGAAAGGCATCAGGTGGATTGACTCTGCCGCTTTGATACAATCTCTGGTGGTGTACTTGGCTTTGTAATTTTACTGAAACGGCTTTGATTGCTTTATTGCAAAGTTGTCTGCGCCAGCATGGGCACTGGTGGTCGAAACGCAGGACAGAAATGGTTTTGGATAAATTAAATAAGAACTTCAACTCTGTTTTAAATCAGCTGAAAGCTAACCAAAACTATTTTTATTCCCATGTTCAGTGAACACACTTGGAATAAAAGTAATTCTCCTCCCTTCAAACAGAAAAGTATTTCATAAATTAAATAGGTGCAGCAGTTTGGCTAACACAGTGAACGCCAATGTACATTGCAAACGATATTCCAGTTTTAATGAGGCCCATATTTTAATGAGGCAAATACTTCATGTAGAACCAAGAGATTTAATTGAAGCCTTCAAGGGAGCTGGGATGTAATTGCTACTAATGGCTCAGCACCCAGCTACCTGTTGCAAGCTTTCCCCTTGCTGGTGGCATATCTGAATATTTTTTGCTTTGGTGGAAGAGGCTGATTTGCAAGGCAGGAAAATCAGGTATGTGAAGGAAAGGGTCTCGGGGGCCTAGGCCCGTTTTTCTGCCACTTCCAAATGACTTTGAACTGCCATTATGCTAGGTGACATAGAAAACATCAATGTGGCTCAGTCTTTTCCACCTTGAGTCCGAGTGAGAAGAAGAAGAGTGGAATTAATACCCTGCCCTTCACTCGGAGTCTCAGAGTGGCTTACAGTCTCCTTCCCTTCTTCTCCCCACAACAGACACCCTGTGAGGTAGATAGGGCTGAGAGAACTGGGACTGACCCAAGGTCACCCAGCTGGCTGCATGTGGAGGAGTGGGGAATCATACCCAGTTCTCCTGTTTAGAGTCAGCTGCTCTTAACCACTACACCAAACTGGCTGTCAGACTATAAAGGCAGATTTAAATGATGTAAATAAAATAAATTTTTGCAGTAGTCAACAATTGCAGCAGTAGCATCAAAGCTAAAAAAAATTGCTGAGTTCCGCTGATTTTAACAGGAGAATGTTATGCTGTTATTAACTATCCCTTTAAAATCACGACTTGAGTGCATTTGCACCTTAAAGACCAACACGATTTCTAGGATGCATGCTTTCAAGAGTCAAAGCTCCCTTCATCGGATATGTTTAAAATCATCAGATATTTTAAATCAGTGGGACTCAACTGTTTTACCTCCGGCTGGATCGCATCTTTGTTTTTATGTTCAGGATCTGATTTCGACATGCAAATATTGAAATTTGCTGCTAATAAAATCGGAACAAAAAACAACAGCATTGTTGATCTACTGAAGACTATTGTTGCAAAGGTATTTGCAGAAGCAACTTGATCCATGCATTGTTGAATATTGTTGGACAGGGAAATCCGGGGGGGGGGGGGGGGTCTTGACAATAACACAGGATCCGGTGACGTGGGGGTTGAATCTTGAAACTGAAGCCCCGCAGCGGGGGGGGGGGGGGGTGATTTTTGACAATAAAACAGGATCCGGTGACGTGGGGGTTGAATCTTGAAACTGAAGCCCCGCACCCATTTTCCATTGAAGTTCACCGCATCTGTATCCATGCCTTCCTTCAAGGAAGGTTAGCTTGAGAATGACCTGCCTATCATATGAGCAAATGAGCCCAGCAGGAGTGTGAAACTGTATTTGGGAGGGGCAGTGGCTCAGCAGCACAACATCTGTTTGGCATGCAGAAAGTCCAACATTCAGTCCCTGGCATCTCCAGCAAAAAGGATCAGGCAGGAGATGGTATGAAAGGCTTCCACCTGAGAGACCCTACAGAGCCCTTGTTGATCAGAGCAGGCAATAACGACCTTGCTAGACCGCTGGTCTAACTCCCAATAAGGCAGCTTCATGTGTCCATTTCCTTCATCCAAAGCAAACTTGCTGAACTCTCTGGGGATAAATAATTCTTCTATTAGACACATTCACGCAAAATTGAACTGGCAAGCACAGTTAGCCGGGAATGCTTCGGAAACCTGGGCTGATTCCCAGAGTTGGCTTTCAATAGTAGGGCTTTGTATCTGATCATGTGAAGCAGGTACCAGATCATGTGAAACGCTACCTCCTGCTAAGGGATAAACCTCCCCTCCTCCCATAGTGCTTTTCCAGATGTTGCTCATATTTTAGAGGTTTTTTTTAAAAATTCTTTCATATTTCAATCCCCTTCCCTCCCAGGAGTCCCGAGTAGCTAACAAATTACATGCCCAAATAACGTCAGCTCACGCTCTGGCTTGTCCTACCAGGTAGAACAGCAGAGCTACACAATGGTTAAAGGGGGTGTTCCGGTGACTCTCCGTACCACAAAATTTCTCTCAGAGGTCCGACCGCCAAAGCTTCCTCTCACGTTCTTGCTTTCTGAGCAAAGACAGTGGCCAGAAGAGCCCCTTTGCCCAATGACAGCTTTGTTAAAATGTCACTGGCTTTAATCCCCTTCAATCTCTTTCCACACACACACTTCTCAGAGGGCCATTTGCTGGAGGCAGCCCTGGCTCCTTTTCTCTCCCCATCCTTCCCTTTCTTGCATTGCTGTTGTCTGCTTGTTTGCTTGGAGGAGGGGGGGGGGGGAGAGAGAATTGTGCAAGCAGGAGTTGCTAAGCAGCTGCCTTTTTTATTTTTATAGCTGGAAGTCTATTGTCTCCTTTGTTTCCAGCAGTGCCAATGTGACCCAGGTGGCAATACACCTGCCACTCACGCCTGTGCCAAAGCAGCCTGAAAGAATTTCAAATGCAATAAGACTTCAGAGTGACAATTGAAGGGAGGGTAGATGGGAAAGGCTTTCTAGCCTCAAACACAAGCAGAAGTATTTGTGTGAATTTTACTGGGAGGAACTAGAGGCAAGAAGGGAAATAATTCACAGGCAGTAATGCAGTAGGCATTCTGGGGTGCCACAATTCATAAAACATGCTCTCCTAACCCTATTTAAGAGAGCCACCGGGTATTTATTCCCTTGCCTCCAGTGTCATAGAAGCTTAAAGGGGAAAGGCGTCAGTGTAAGATAGGGTTACCAAACTCCAGGTGGGCACTGGAGATCTCCCAGAATTACAGCTGATCTCCAGACTACAGAGATCAGTTTCCCTGGAGAAAGTGGCTGCTTTGAAAAGGAGATCCTATGGCATTAAAACTCTGCTGGAGTTCCTCTCCTTCCCAAACTGTGTCCACCCCAAGCTCCATCCCCAAATATCCAGGAATTGAGAAAGTAGACCAAAGAATCAAAATCTTGAAAACTCAAATCAGATCTAGTCATTTGCATGTAGAGGCATCTCAGAAGATTCTGGAAGGTCAAACTTAGAAGAGAGCTTCTGTGATTTGCTTCAGGATTATTTAAGGATTCAAGGAGATCCCCCCAAAATAGACCAGATATTCAGAGTAAATTCAAGATTTGCATTTAAGAATTAATAACTTCGAGATATACTGGTTCGCTTCACTCACAAGAAAATACGGGATACAATACTAAATGCCACCACCTGGACTTGACAACCAACCTCAGTACAGAGTTATGTACAGTACACAGCTTGGGTCTGGTGTCACTTGCTGGTTTGCCTCAATTCCCACACATTCAGCAGCCAGTTAGGACTGGGGCCACAGCTTGTGTGGACAAGGGAGCTTCACCCTCCCCCCCACATCTCATTTTCCCTGGTGTGGTCTAGGGGCACTATCTGGCCTAGCCTTTCCCCAGTGGGCCAATAGTGCCCCTGGGGACAGTTGCAAATTGAGAAAATGGCAGGGAGTTGTGTGGGAAAATGAATCTGCATCTTAATCATAGAATCATAGAGTTGGAAGGGGCCGTACAGACCATCTAGTTCAACCCCCGTGCCTGATGCAGGACCAGCCTGAGGTCCTGATCCAAAGCAGGCACTGCATGCACAGGAACTGTGGAGAAGCCACAAGGCATACCCATCTGTGACAGATGGTAGGGGCAGAGTTAGGGTTGCCGACCAGTGTTCCCTCTAAGCTGAGTTAGTGTGAGCTAGCTCACAGTTTTTTAGCCCCCGGCTCACACATTTTTGTCTTAGCTCAGGAAGGAGGGCTCCGGAGCAAACTAATGTATCCAGTAGCCAAATCACTCACTCACAACTTTAATGCCAGTAGCTCACAAAGTAGATTTTTTGCCCACAGGACGCCACAGCTTAGAGGGAACATTGTTGCCAACCTCCAGGTGGCACCTGGAGATCTCCAGTTATTATAGACAATCAAGATCAGTTTCCCTATTCCTGACCTGGATAGTCCAGGCAAGTCCGGTCTCATCAGATCTCGGAAGCTAAGCAGGGTCGACTCTGACTACTACTTGGATGAGAGACCTCCTTGAAATACCAGAGGTGGGAGGCAGGGGCAGGCTTTACTCAGCCACCTCTCTGAATGTCCTCCAGGCCCCCCATAGGGGTCAGTCACCAGAGGTCACCATGACTTCCAGGTGCTCTCTCTCTCTCTTTCACACACACACACAAATTTAAAAAATACAACCCCCCCCCCCAAAAAAAAATCAGTTCCCCTGGAGAAAATGGCTGCTTTGGAGGGTGGACTCTATGGCTTTATAACCTGCTGAGGTCCCTCCCCAAACCCAGCCCTCCCCATGCTCACCTCCTAAATCTCTAAGTGTTTCCCAACACAGAGCTGGCAACCCTAGATAGTGTTCAGGACAGTACAGTGTTTGCCCCATACAGCCAGCCCGCGCGGCCCCCTGTGAAGCACTTTACAGATTAAAAGTGCTGCATAAATGGTAGATAATCGTAGGCACCGCAGGAAAGGTTCTTCAAATGTCTTTTGATGCCATACATAAAAGACAGGAAACAGGGAAGACATAAAGTGGTCGGTTTTATAATTAAGAGCTGGGGAGGGGGGAGGGGAGAGAAAGGGTGAGAGTTCCCCAGATGTGATCATTGAGACATCTGCGTTTCAATGGATGTAGGATTCAAAGACTCTAAGGATTTATGTACTTGCACAAAAGGACTACTCCTGTTTCCTCTTCTCTGCTTGCAACTTCTCATGCTCCTTTGGACTTTTCAGGAATGGTCTTTTGTGCCTGGGGAGTACAGTAAAAGAGGGGGGGGGGCTCAAAAAACACAGATGGTATGCAAACGGCTCCATGTGGGCTTCTAAATCCCTGCCAGAATGTGTTTTTACATATTCATTTGAATGCAGTAATATATCCTATTTATTAAATACCATTAATGAAGAAATGTATCAAGCAGCCAAGCTGCAAATCGCCCAGTTAGTCAGCCGAACGGAAAGCAGGCAAGAATTACTACAGGATCTTGCAACAGTGGAAATCCTTGACAGTTCCGCCCTGGATTAATTGGGTGGTGTTGGGTAAGTCATTTTGTGCCATCTTCAGAGCCCCATCTTTAAAAGAGAAATAACAGGGACCTCATCACAGGGCTGTTACAAAATAGGTTGCAAAGCTAAGCCCTACAGAAATACAAATGACCAAAAGTCTCCAATGTTTGTGTCTAGGAGAAATTAATTATCTATACCATTTGAGTTGTTCTCTTTCCCCAGGGAGGTCAGGGCAGCACACACTGACCTTCCCTTCTTCATTTTATCCTCAGGACAACAGTGTGAGATAGGTTAGGCTGATACCAAATGATTGGCCTAAGGTCATCCAGTAAGGGCTGAACTACCCTGCTTTGATTTCTTCTGCGTTTATTTGAAACAACTTCTTTTTTTTCTTTTGGACATTTAACAGCCAGGATTCCCATTATCAAAAAGAATGGGGTGGGGCAGGTGGAAACGTTAACCCTTTCCTCTCCTGTTTTCTTGCTAGAAAAAGTCACCTCCAAGTTGCTTTTACTCTTGCTGGCGGGGATTTGAAAGTAATCGTGTTTTTCCTCTTGCTGGGGCCTTTTCCAGTGAGAAAACAGCAGGGGAAGAAGTCCCCACCTCACTGTTCTCTTCCATAATAAAGTGTCTGAGCTGTCTTCTCAGTCCTCATCCTGCACTCAAGCCAGTACACCACACTGGATCTCATATTCCTCACTCTGCAAATCTTCATAGTACTGCTGCTTTAGATAATACATATGATGTACAAGGAAGGGCCCTGCAAGGACTTGTGGCGGTATTTCATTTTCCCCTCCTGCACTGTTTTCTCTTTCCCTTCTCTGAAAGCCCCCATAGCCTTTCCAATTTTTCTGCTTCCTTCTCCCCTTCCAAACCAAAACCTAACCTACCTTTATCTGCCCCCCATCTTCAGCTTTCTCTCACCTGATTTCAGGGCTGGTCCCAGGGTTCTTTGCACACTAGGCAAGGCTACCTTCTGGTGTGCCCCCCCCCTCTCGTGCACCCACTATGGGAGACGCTTGAACACCCATTGGAAATAATGGGAGCCAGGAATGACAATTGGCTTGCATGGGCTCCATTGAAATACATTACAGTACAAGTAGAGTTGTAAAGAAAATGCGGAATGGATTTTCCATTAGGGTCTCTGGGCCAAAATAGTCTACTCTGGGACTGGAATGACAGGGCCCAGCTTTGAATGACAGCCCCTAGGAAAACAGAAGTGTTCTGGGGCTGGAATGAGAGTTCTCCAGAGTGGAATGACAGCCCCTGGGGGTAGCAGGAGTGTTCTGGGACTAGAATGAGAGGCTACGGAGTGGAATGATGGTGCCTGGGGGTAGCAAGAGTGTTCTGGGAATGGAATGACAGGTCCCAGAGTGGAATGACAGCCCGTGGAAGTAGCAGGAGTGGTCTGGGACTGGAATGACAGGCCCCAGAGTGGAATGACAACCCCTGGGGGTAGCAGGAGTGGTCTGGGACTGGAATGACAGGCCCCAGATTGGAATGACAGCCCCTGAATGTAGCAGGAGACTTCCGGGACTGGAACGAGAAACCACGGAGTGTAATGTCAGCCAGTGGAAGTAGCAGGAGGGTTCTGGGACTGGAATGACAGGCCCCAGAGGCAAATAACAGCCCTTCAGTGTAGCAGGAGTGTTCAGGAACTGGAACGAGAAACCATGGAGTGGAATGACAGCCTCTGGGGGTTGTAGGAGTGTTCTGTGCCTAGAATGAGAGACCACGGAGTAGAATGACAGCCCCTGGGGCTAGCAGATGTGTACTGGGACTGGAATGACAGTCCTTGGGGGTAGCAGCATTGTTCTGGGACTGGAATGAAAGATCACAAAGTGAAATGACAGGCCATGGAAGTAGCAGGAGTATTTTGGGAATGGAAGGACAGGCTCCAAAGTGGATTGATAGTCCCTGGGGGTAACAGGAGTGTTCTGGGACTGGAATGAGAGTCCACAGAGTGGAATGACAGCCCCTGGGGGTACGAGGAGTGTTCCTGGAATGGCATGACAGGCCCCAGAGTGGAATGACAGCCCCTGGAAGTAGCAGGAATATTCTGGGGATGGAATGACAGGCCCTAAGATGGAATGACAGCACCTCAGGGTGGCAGGAGTGTTCTGGGAATGGAATGATGGCCCCTAGAGTGGAATGAGTGACCCTGGGTGTAGAGGCAGTTCTGTGCAATTGCATTTGCAAACTGTAGAGTGAAACACTTTACATTTAAATATTTCTCGAATGTGCGTAGCTATTGTCAAATCAGCTCCATCTCAGTGATTATCCTGCCTGTCAGCTCCTTAGTCTCCTTACAAATTCATGAGGTTGATGTGAGCCATCTCCTCCATTGTCAGTTATAAATCTTGCACTTGTCCCTCCACCTGTTCCAGTGTCCAGTTTTGCTCCCTTCCTGACCTCCATGTTCCCTTTCTGTGAGGTTGATGTGAGCCACCTCCTCCATTGTCAATTCCACTCTGGGGCTTGTCATTCCAGTCCCAGAATACTCCTGCTGCCTCTAGGGGCTGTCATTCAAAGCTGGGGCCTGTCATTCCAGTCCCAGAATAGTCTATTTTGGCCCAGAGACCCTATTGGAAAATCCATTCCACATTTTCTTTGCTACTCTACTTGTACTGTAATGTATTTCAATGGAACCCATTCCCAGAACACTCTTGCTACCCCCAGGCGCCATCATTCCACTTCGTGCTGATGGAGCACAGTAGGCTATGAGAATATATGATGATGATATACTTCAGAAATTGTTTTGCCTTTCCATTTTACAAATGAACACACACTTTACAAAGTAAGAAAAATAACAGTTTTGTGCTCTGACAAAGTCACCAACTAAATTTTGACACCCGGAGAGACAACAGAGGGAAGCAAGGGAGGATCTTGGATTTTATGTAAATTATCAAAGCACCAAATTTTATGTCAAGATATAGTGTTTTTATTATGCTGTTGTTTGTATGCATATTTTAACTTCGGCATGGCCGTTTGTTAGCCGCCCCGAGCTGTATATTGGATGGGGCGGGATATAAATCCCAAAAATAAATATAAATAAATAAATAAAAGGAGACACATTGATATGGATGGCTTATTTGACCTTTGGGACATATTTCCACGAACAACTATCACCATCAAGCTTCTTATAGCCCACCTTGAGAAATAGTACGGTGCAGAGTAACAGACTCACAAGCCCTGTTCTTTTGGGTCCTGGCCAACTCAAGTGTCCACCTGGTGACAATGTCCCTTTCGTTATTCTCAGGATGTACCAACTTCTCTCTGGGTAGTAACCGCTGCCACCAACAAATCTGAAAGAGTATCTCCTGCTAGATGTTTTTGTACATCCAGCGCTCAGTATCTGTATTGCCATGTAGAAGTTCTACTTTGGCGTCACATCTCCTGCTTCACTCTTACAAGCTAGCATAGCGGGGGGGGGGGAATCTATTGGACTTCCATGCCTTAGGGATTGAAAGTTCACCCACTACCCTCCCTCTTTGCCACTTTTTGGAAAGTGAGACTGAATAGGTATGGTATCGGTACAGAGATCAGACTCTGAGCATTTGAAACATACAGAAGTTTAGTAAACAAATGAAAAGTGTGTATGTGGTCAGTAAAACGTTAAGCTGAGCAATGTTAAAAAGAAACACTGAAAACACAAAATCCTGCAAACTCGTCTCAAACTTATCCTAATGACGGTTTTGCTAGGCTAGGTTATTTATTTATGTTCTTTATAATGCATCTCTGTCTGAGACTCAAGGTGGATTATAGTGTAAGTTAATATGATTGGCTGGGACAGCCAATAAACAATACAATAGGGTTAGTATTTCTTGAAGTTACAGCATTTAAAAGTCTATCAGTAGATTGGTTCTCAGAATTGGGACTTTTCCCCTTATCCCTCTACACATGGTCAAGATGGAATCCCTAAGTGAAGACCTATTCATTCATGGCTTGCCTATAGATGAACCCAAGAGATAAGATCAAGATTAATATCAAGAGAGCTTTCTTCTTGTGTCTTGAGAATGTATAATCTCCCCCTGGGAATTCATCCCCCTCTGGAGTCAGCCTTGAGGAATATGATCTACACTTATGGCATTGTTAGTCTCTGTCGTTTATGTGTTAGCTAGGTGTTAGATGGTAAAGCGCTTGTTCCACTACATGGGCCAGGTCTGTCTGCATAACTTAGCCCTGAAGGGCTCTGTGCATCCCACAGCACCATGCTTTTTTCCCCATCTATGAACTTGCAGCTGGGCTCCAGTTCATAGACAGAGTTGCAGCACTATTTTTGGGAATATCACTGTGATTTCTAGGGTGGAGAACATTTTTTCAGAAGGGGTAAAAGCAGTTTGGCAAGGGAAGTTTGGGGCAGGCCAAAGGGGAAAGGACTCAAAAGTTCCTATATGCTGATATCAGTCTTCCTCTTCAAATAAACAAAAAGTAGTTCTTACAAAGATCACAAGAACTACACATAATATATAGTTCTGCCATTAGTGAGTCTGGGAGACATTTGTTTCCTCAAATACTTAACTATTTTCTTCACTGAGAAGTCATACCATTAGTCTTTGTCTCGAAGACCCAAGTGTACAAAAATCTCTGCCAAGACTGCAGACATATCTGCAGTCTATTGACATTTTGATTTCCATGTTACACAAGGTAATATCTTCCAAAGTAAATATGAAATTATGCACACTTTTCCATGGGATATATTAGCAGGTGCAGGCAGAAGAGAATTAGAGTTTTCAGGACTCGTTTTATTAGAAAGTAATATTGGCAGTAGAGCTGTGGTGGCTCAAGTGATTAAGACGTTGAACTGCAGGCTGTGGAAGGTCAGTAGTTCAGCAGTTCGAGACCCGAGTTGCCGCATGACAGAGTGAGCTCCCGTCTCTAGTTCCAGCTCCTGCCAACCTAGCCGTTCGAAAGCAAGAAATTGCAAGTAGATAAATAGGTACCACTTCGGTGGGAAGGTAACAGCGTTCCGTGTGCCTTGGTGTTTAGTCATGCCGGCCACATGACCACGGAAACGTCTTCGGACAGCGCTGGCTCTTCGGCTTTGAAACGGAGATGAGCACCGCAACCCTAGAGTCAGACTCGACTGGCTTTCGAGCAAGGGAACCTTTACCTTTACCTAATATTGGCAGTGCATCTATTCTTAGGCAGGATACAATTGTGGAATCTACTTTTCTGCCCCAAGTAGAAATATATGAGGTAATATCTCTTATAAGTGTTGGCCTTCACTATAACCTTGTTTTGGGAAAAAATATCAATTTTTGTAGGGAATATTACTAAGTATACTTACTAAAAGTAAAGCAAGTTGCATTAACAGGGCAAAGTCTAAAAGCCAATTAAAGTTGTCAAGCATCCCACAACTACAGTAACATATTTTCATGTGGTAAGAGTAACCGAATAGACACCTCTCCAAAATACTGTTTCAAGAGTGGAGTGAGCGAATATCTTTTATAGAAGAGGGCTCTGAGGGCTGTGTCACATGATCACTGGACTCGTGAGGATTATTCCAAACTCCTATTAAGGACCAGCTCCCTGCAGACAATCAGACAGCCACATTCAGCTGCCACCTTGCGTAGAATTAAGACACAGGGTGACATACAAAAGAAACATCAGCCTGCATGTGGAGATTGCATGGCTGGTCAATGGTAATAGGAATCAGCACTGAATCTTAGATCTGAAGCCCCACAATTGTATGTGAAGTAGGTTTAGACATCTGATGGGCTCTGTGGAGCCAAAACAAGTACTTGGAAGCAGCAGTTTGCTTTGAAGCTGGAAGTCGAGTGGATGCGTCTTGCTGAGTGCAGCTTTCTGGTGTACAAGCAGAATTTGCTGAGCTAACCCTATAAGTGCTGTGCAGTACTGTATTTAACAGTTCACTTAATTAACCACATCTGTTCTGTAGGGTGAGGAGGAATTAAGCCTGTCTCTTCAAGTTGGGGGGGGGGGCGAGAATCTGGGAAACTTGTTTCAATTTCACTGTAAGGGGACTGGATCTGTGACCTGATCATAACCAGAGATCCCTCCTTTTGGTCTTCTCCTCTTCCACTAATTACTGTGGACTGTACTTTCTTCCACTGTTGCTTCCCTTGGATTGCTTATTAACCCGGCTGTTGCCTCATTAGTTCCCAGTCAGTCCTATCCCCTCTGCTTCTATTGCATTTCTTCTTCTCATTCCTAGGATGTATTGTAAAATCCTAGCAGGTCAGCCAATTTGCTCCTTGAAGTTGCCTAAGACTTTACCACTACCACAAAATCCCTCACATAAGATTGTTCCCATATGCTCTGTAGTTTTTCCCTTATACTGTCTGTCTGTCTGTCTGTCTGTCTGTCTGTCTGTCTGTCTGTCTGTCTGTCTGTCTGTCTGTCTGTCTGTCTGTCTGTCATAAGCTCTAACCTGGGAATTTGACTATATTCTAGGGGTGGTACTCATTTATTAATGAGGAAAAATAAAAATTCCAAAAATAATAATATTATTATTGCAAAAATAATCAGGAAAATTCATAATAGTTGAAATTCCGTATTCAAGCACCTGGCCGTTTGGTTTAGAGAGTTCAAGCTGCATTCAGACTCACGGGGAAGGGGAAAGAAGAGACAATGAAACTGAAAAGGAAGCACAGTAAAACTGATCTTGCAGTAGAATTATTTCCCTGCTAGTCCTATCTTTCCTCTCTTCCCACAGTGTTTCCCCCCAGTCCTTCTTGTCTTGAGAAGGGCTTTCTTGATTCTATATAAGCAGCACTGTCTCCCATTACTTGCCATCCCCCCCCCCAAATAAATCTTTCAGAAGTCTCATCCAGATATATAAGGAAATCATAAACTCTTATTAAACCCTTTGAAATGCCAGTGTGAAGAAGCATGCTTGATCAGCTATTTTCACTAGTATGTGAGAGTGTTGTTATTTAGGTAGTGTGAGGTTTTCCCCTGTCCCTTATGTGTTTAGTGTGAACATACGCTGTCGGTTAATTCTGTATTCTGCCTATTAGTGTGTTAGTGTCACTATTGAGTGTCTGTGATTATTTATAGTGCATTAAAACAGTTCTTAAATGTTAACCATTCTGTGTGTAGTGCCAGCTTATGATGCTCACTGGAGTGCACATGTTTAAAGTGCCTTGCAGAAAGCACACTCACAACAAAAGATGAGCAGTTAAGGTGGAAGCAAGGGTGCCCTGACCTGGAAGGCCCAGGCTA
Source organism: Gekko japonicus (assembly GCF_001447785.1). NCBI lineage: Eukaryota > Metazoa > Chordata > Lepidosauria > Squamata > Gekkonidae > Gekko > Gekko japonicus. Next base: position 298,185 of record NW_015159739.1, read on the forward strand.
GCACAATGAATCTCATCAGATCTCGGAAGCTAAGCTGGGTCAGCCTTGGTTAGTATTTGGATGGGAGACCAACAAGGAAATCCAGGGTAACAACATAGAGGCAGGCAATGGTGAACCCTCTCTGAACATCTTTTCCTTTGAAAACCCCATGGGGTCAACATAAGTCAGCTGTGACTTGACAGCCAAAAAAACAAAAGAAAACGAATAAACAAGAAATACCCAAGGGTGGTGGCCGTTCCATGCTACATGGCTTTCTAGGGGTGCTAAATACCTTCTGCTTCATCCTCTGACCTTCTTTACTTGATTCAGTGCCAGATACACTGGGCTCATTGTGCAACTCTGCCTTCCTTCCTTCCTTGAGTGCCAAATACCTCCTTGTGTCCATTCGAGGACACTATCTAATTTCCCCATGATCTGTGAAAATAGGACTTGCCTATAAAGACTCTGGGCCTTACTATATGTGACATTATCCTCATCTCCTCCCCAATCTACCACAAGGACTTTTGATCACATGTGCCTTCCGTGGCTGGAACTCAGTCCACAGGTGTATAGGTACCTGATTTGGATTGGGACCAGTGTTCCCTCTCAGCTGAGTTAGTGTGAGCTAGCTCACAGTTTTTTACCCTCTGGCTCACACATTTTTGTCTCGGCTCAGGAAGGATGGCTCCAGAGCAAACTAATTTATGCAGTAGCCAAATCGCTCACTCACGACTTTTTGCTCACAAGACTCCACAGCTTAGAGGGAGCATTGATTGGGACCATGGCAGATCAGAGAAAGGGAATTATGCCATTTTCCAACTCAAAACAGCACCAAGGCTCTGTACTTGCCCTACTGGGGAAACTTAAATGTACTGACAGCTGAACATTGGTTTCTCCAATGGGATGAATAGCAGCTCCCTGGAAACATTTCAGTTCAGAAAACAGCTTAGGGGAAGGTTTAAATCACCTCTACACAATCTGAATCAGATCCCATAAGATTGCCAGACCTGCCCTGGTAACCAGCAGGAGTCTGGGGGGTAGGGACGTGGGGGGGGGGAGCCATCTGCAGGTTGTTGCTTCTGGAAAAAACAGGATTTCCCTGGAAATTATGTTAGTCATCTCCAGGATTGCCGACAATTCTATAGTTTTAAAATAGCATTTTAGTCAATTCCTAGGGAAAAGTGGTGTCACTACCAGGTTTGCTTATGGCCATTTTTCCCTTTACTTCCCCCCCCCCCACCAACACCACTCAGAGCAGCTGTGGGAAATGGCAGATGGGGGCAGGAGATCCACCACCACCACTGGTGGGCTGGCAACTCTAGACCTCCATGAACCCTGGAATCACATTCTGAACACAGAAGCTGCAAGACTTGTCTGATGAAAAGTCATCAAGGCAGTCACAGGGATAATGCAACTTAGTTGGGCTTCTTGTCTCTTATCTGACTGAAATTTAGTCGGCACGAGCCCCTGAGTGAAAGGTACAATCCAAGAGGATTGAATTTAAAAGATATGAAATGTAAAATGATACTACAAGAAATGTCTTTCCCATTAAATTCAGTGGAAAATGAAAATAAATGCCCAAACAAATTAAACAAAAACTGATGACAATTTGCAAATGAAAACAATTTTTTTAATTGCATGTCTCTCCCATATTCTGGCCTTGCCTTGCATTGCAACGGCTTCCCTTGCCTTGCCAGAGCATGCCTTGCAATGGCTCGTCTCCTTTCTCCAAGGTCGGGGACAAAGGGTGGCTCTTGGGGATCAGCTGTCCCGATGGCACCCACTAATTTGCGGAGTGCCCCAAGAGGCGGTGCTTTCCCCGATGCTATTCAACATCTATATGGGCCCCCTTGCCCAGATTGCCTGGAGGCACAGGCTGGGGTGTCACCAATATGTGGATGACACCCAGCTATATCTGATGTTGGGCGGCCAGTCCGACTCGACCCCGGAAGATCTGGACCGGGCATTTCAAGCCGTGGTGGATGGGCTTAGACTGAGTCGATTGAAATTGAATCCAACAAAGATGGAGGTCCTGTGCCCGAGTTGGAATGGACCAGTGGTAGGGATCTCACTACCGACCTTCGATGGGGCACCGTTGGTGCCAGCGCCGAAGGTCAGGAGTTTGGGAGTGCTCTTGGATGCCTCCTTAATGATGGAAGCTCAGGTAGCAGCCACTGCCAAGATAGCCTTTTACCATTTCCGGCTGATAAGGCAGTTGTTTCCCTTCTTCGAACTCAATGAACTGGCAACAGTGATCCACACAATGGTCACCTCAAGACTGGACTACTGTAATGCTCTCTACATGGGGCTGCCCCTATCGCAAATCCGGAAGCTGCAGCTGGTACAGAATGCGGCAGCCAGGCTGTTGATGGGTTTTCCTGTGTGGGAGCACATCCACCTGTGCTGAAGGCATTGAACTGGCTGCCGATAGCATACCAAATTCGCTTCAAGGCGCTGGTCTTGACCTTTAAAGCCCTATATGGGTTGGGGCCTGCCTACTTGAGGGACCGCCTTTCCCCGCATGTTCCCCAGAGAGCATTGAGGTCAGGGTCCCAAAACCATTTGACTCTCCCTAGACTGAAAGATGCCAGATTGGCCTCTACTCGGGTCAGGGCCTTCTCAGTAGCGGCTCCATACTGGTGGAATGAGCTCCTAGAAGACATCAGAGCCCTGCGGGACCTTTTACAGTTCCGCAGGGCCTGTAAAATGGAGCTCTTCCACCAGGCCTTCGATTAGGATACGCTACTAACAACATTGAACTGGGATAAGGCCCTTCACGACAACTGCATCTGCCTGCGATATCAACAGTAACATCCTTTGGCCATACTTCCTGCTACATCAGCAACATCAGGGCCAAGAGTTACCATCACTAGTATTTTAATTGCACTTATTTGTGAATTGTATCTGTAAAGGATAGGAATTTTATGAGGTGTTTGTATGTAAGGAATTAGTGTTTTATTGTATTTTAATCTTTTAATGTGAGCCGGCCCTGAGCCTGCTCTGGCAGGAAGGGTGGGATACAAATTGAATTAAATAAATAAATGTAATAGCTTTCCACAGTAGTTGAGTCACCACATGAAGTAGCTGACTGGTTACTGTATACATACATTCATTCCTCTCATTAAATGGTAAACATTAGAAATGCCATTTTTTCATATCACACTGTTTAATTAAGAAAAATCTGCCCGTAAAACATGCAGCTTTCATTGGTGCCTTCTGGGTTGGGTATGTGTGCATGGGGCTTTCCATGATTGTCAGGAAATCAGTATGCCATATTTCTATACACTGTCTCACATGCAAGGTCTGGCAGTTTCCAAATTTATTGTTCCTGAGGTAAAGTCACAGAGGTTGGCTGGACAAACACTAGAATGGGGGAAGGGGTATTGTTTGGATAAGACAACTAGCACCAAACTCATTGTAATGTTTCCAGAAGACAAAAAAGAAATCAGACCAGTGTCAGAGATGCAATATTTAATTGAATATAGTTTATTGAGGAAAGTTAGTCTGAAGCAAGAAGGAAAGATACTTCCGAAATCCTGCGGCAGTTCCTCTGTGAGTGCTCCATGCAGGCAGTTTTCGTACAATTTCTCTCACCATTTGGTGTTCAGTCAACAAGCAAATTTTACCATGGTAACAACTCTAGCGTAAGAGACATTCACAGCAGTGCTCCACTTGACTTGCATGCATCTTCTTCGACTCCGGTGATTCATTCCTTTGGTTGACGAAGAGACAGAGGATTGCTTTCTTTGCTTGGTCTTTCCCTCTTCCCTCCAGTCTTTCCAAGACCAATTGTTGCCTTCAGACTTCCAAACACTTTCTATTGTAATGTGTGTCATAGGCTTCCCCTTAAATTTCTTGAGCTCACACATTGTATTCTTTCAGAATCAATAACAACTCCAGAGGGAAGGAGGAAAGAGAAGAGAGAGGGCAGGAGCAAGATGCCCCAAATAGAGAACTCCAGGGAGAGGGAATTATGCAAGAGTGCAAAGAAGAAGAAGAAGAAGAGGAAGAGATTGGATTTATACCCCGCCCTTCACTACCCAAAGGTGTCTCAGAGTGGCTTACAAACTCCTTTCCCTTCCCCTCCCCACAACAGACACCCTGTGAGGTATGTGGGGCTGAGAGAGCTCTGACAGAAACTGCTCTTTTTCAAGAACAGCTGTGCCAGAACTATGGCTTGCCCAAGGTCATCCAGCAGGTGCAAGTAGAGGAGTGGGGAACCAAACCCAGTTCTCCCAGATTAGAGTCCGCGCACGTAACCACTACACCAAACTGGCTCCTGGCAACTGTTGTCCCAATTAAGTGCAGATGGGCACCCTATATGGAGCTTTCTAAAAGAAGAACAAGATAGAACCATAGAATAAACTATCAGGCAGTGTGCAGATGTACTTGCATACAAGAGTGGTTTTGTGGATGAGTGGGTGGTAAGATCCAGAAGTTGTGGGTGGTGCACGGAAGGAGAGTGTGGACGGGTGGGTGGTAGAATGGGGGCACATCTAATATTTTCCCCTGGGAGGAAGAGGAGACAAGGCGCAGCTTTGACTCCTCCCTAAAATCCAAAGCCAGAGGTGATGCAACAACCAAGTGCATGGAAAGGCCCAATCCCTGGAGAAGCTGTCAATTCCTTGGCCACTGCAGCCCACTCTAGTGCTGGAACACTGGACAGAAACTACAGCAACATGGGAGGTGAGGTACAGGACTGAATGCTGGAATTAACTCTAGAACCTGTCTGGAAAGCCAGGTTGGAAGGCTAACTGCTGACAAGCTCTGACTCCAAATCACGTCTTGCTGATAGCACTATTTGATTTGTTTCAGAGCAATATTTACACAGGAATTATTGTACATAGAGTTGAGCAGAGACTATGTCAATATTAAGCTTGTGGGCAGCTGTAAAACGTACAGCTGGTTCTGGCCATTCCTTCTCAAACGCTCCCACCTTTACTGTGGCCGCGAAGCCACTAAAAATGACTGAACAGATACTCTGCGAAACGTTTTAAATGTAGGCATCAGTCTTCAAACCATTTACTGTACAGTCACAGCTGAGAGGCCAACAGGACATCACCACTTTTGTCAAAGCAAGCACTAGTGCATGGTTAGATTGCAATGAGAAGCTAGGCAAGTGGCTTGCAGAATAGAGATGGCAACCCTAGGGACCTTTTCCTTGGAGTAAGCCCCCACTGAATAACATGGAGATTACTTCTGAGTAGACCTGTTTAGGATTGTACCCATTAAGTCTTCCTTAATGATATATTTTGGGTTAAAGAGGTGCATATAAATGATGCATCCTGCCCAATCATTTCAATTTGGCCTGCAGAAGAAAAATCCCCACACAAGGATGCCCTGTATTGTTAACATGGCACTGTGGTTTGTGGCAGCTTCACATGTGCATGTAACTATTGCCAGTTCAGCAGCCTGTGTTGAGCAGGTGTCACCATACAGAAGTGCATGGGCAAAGTGCTCATTTTAAGCAAAATTCTTACAGGGTGTGCTCCCCCCCCAGGGGGCAGGCAGAAGGACATCATAACTGGCTTCCATAGGCAGCAGAGACTCACCAGATGCAATGGTGTTCCTTAATTACCTCTTTATTAGATTTGGCAAAGTCCACACAGGTTTCCTCATCAGCACGGGTATGGCAAATGCATAGGTTTGCCATTTTTTAATCTGCCAGGGCTGCTACGTCTTTAACAACTGCATCGTAGTGCTCCAGCTTCATGCTCTGCAAGTTTCAAGGGTCCATATCTGTCTGTCTGTCCGTCAAAAATCTTGCGAATACCTTTCCAGAGAGGGAAAAGCATAAAAGACCTGCTTCTGCAAGTGCCTTTTTGCTCACAGTTCATGAGGTCCAACCTTATTATATTAACAATGTTTAATTAATTATTGGGTGTCCACCTCTTAGCCAGACCTCACAGAAATGAATGGGAGAAGAGAAAGCAGAATTCCTCCCATGACTTTCCAGGTTTGCACAGGTTGTATGTGCATAGTGCTCCAGTCCAACCCATTTGTGGCTGAACTTAGCTGTAAATTGATCCCCACAGCAAGAGACCCAATAAGTCATGTGTGACTACACTGCTTGTGGATCATCCTCAGTCTCCTTAATCTGGAAAATAAAGGTCAGACACCAGGGCGGCCATCATGTATGCTTGGTGCACATAACGTTGTACTCAAACCTGCAATTTAAAAAGACCAACACCATCATGTGCTGATATGTCCCCCATGGTCCCGCAGGTGTGCAGAGATTTCTTCATGTCTACAAGGAACAAAACCTGCTTCCATAAGTGGATTAGGACTCCCTACCCCTTTCCTGCTACAGCCCATAATGATCCCCAAAATCTGTTCCTGAGGGAGAAGGGCCCCCAACAGTGTGAGGGGGAGTCAGTGTGTGGTCTGCACCAAGGGTGGTCAGTTGTAAAAAGCCTCATTACCATAAACTTTCCACAGGCTGCAAACCACTGCATTTCCCATGCATTGTTCTTTTTAGCTTCTAAAAATCTCTAGCAAAAAAAGCCAGGCAAGTTTCTTTCTTTCTTTCTTTGACACATCTGGCTAGCCAAGGAGAGCAAGTGCTGAGAATGCACTGGGAACGGAAACTGACTCAATAAAAACTTGTACAACTGTAGGGAATTGCTGCTGCTGCTGCTCTCTGCCATCTCTGTTGCTGCTGCTCTCTGTTCTGCTAGTCTGAATTTTTCCTTCCAGCTTTTGAGGACACAGAAGTTGTATCCCACACTGAAACTTTTTCCCCATGTGTCATTGTATTTCTTTGGTAACCTGACGGAGCATGATATCGTTTATCGTGAATCTCTGCCTCTTCCCATAGTCCACAACCATGGAAGGTACAAAGCAGGAGTTTTCCTCACCTCCTCCATTTCCTTACTGTCTTCAGATTTGTGTACAAAAGACGGGGTGTACATGTGCAAGCCTTCTCATATGGCGAAAATCTTTCAAAATGAAAAAGTACAAGATTTTTCATTGGAGGAATGACAAAGAAGGGCATGCAGTGCTTAAAGAATCCATACCCGACTCCAACCTTTTCTACATGGGTTATTTGGCCCAGGTGCAATGCTATCAGGAGGCCATTTCCACCCCTGCTTCCCTACAGCAACATGATGCATTCCGGCACCTCCTGAGTTTTCCCCAGCTTTTCTTTCACAAATCTACTTTGCTCTGAAGTTTGAGGAATGATCATAGCCAAGCCTCGATGGCTGTCATGTAGGTGGGAAAGTCTGGATTTTCCCAGTTTCTGCCCACACAGCAGCCATTTCCCCTTCCTCAGTCCCTAAAATGGCTTGAATTACGAGCAACAGTACTGATGCCTGTTGCAGAAGCAACAACTGTGGAAAGGCAGCACAAGCAACCGCTGTGGTGGGACCAACATCCACTGTAGGAAGAGAGCAGGTAGTGATGTCAAGAAAGTGGAATCAGCCGGGGAAGGGGAAATAGAGCCAAACCCATTTCATAAAGTACTGGGCTCAGTGCAAACCACCATAAACTTATGTGCACAGAGAACCACTAACACATAACGTGGCACCCCACTGTCTTTCAGTCAGATCCAGCTTGCGGTTTCCCTTCAGCTCCCATGTGTGTGGTCCCTGTTTCAGAGAGCAACTGCCAAATGTAGGGAGAAAGGGATCTGGCCTCTCCCTTGTGCCATTTCTACTCTCTGATATGGCCCAGTGGGCCACTATTAAGAAAAACCACATCCTTTCTGTCCGTTTCAGGTAAGTCCCATTTCAGATTGGGAATTGATGAGAACTTGCGCCTTTCAGTCAGAATGGTGACTCCAGCACAGCCTGTGTCAAACCGTATGCCTATCCATATGCCTATCTAACAGCTTCAAAAGGGAATTAGATAAGCATATGGAGCAGAGGTCCATCAGTGGCTATTAGCCACAAGGTATAGATGGGGGACTCTGGGGCAAAGTGATGCTCTGTCTTCTTGGTGCTTGGGGGGGGGTCAACAGTGGGAGGGCTTCTAATGTCCTGGCCCCACTGCTGGACCTCCTGATGGCACTGGTATTTCTGGCCACTGTGTGACACAGAGTGTTGGACTGGATGGGCCTTTGGCCTGATCCAACATTGGTGTCTCTTATGTTCTTATGTTCTTATGAAATGCACGAATCAACCAAAATGTGCAAATCAGCTCAAGTACACCACAGCCCATTACGGGAAATGAAATGACTGGACCAGTGGGTATGTTTCAGGAAAAATATCAGGATCCAAGTCTGTCACACAGATGGGGCTCCCCTCTTACTCACCTGGGAATTCTTTTTCTTAAATGCAGACCTGCTGCTGGCAAGAAACTTAAACAACAGATTTGCCAATGGGCTGCGAAAAAAGTTAACGGTGCGCATGGCTGCCACTGCTAATGGCCATTGTGGACAGGGTGCTTCCTACATAAGCCACAGGTTGCAGCAAGCCCTAATAGTCACCAGAATCAGTCCTGATATGAGAGCCTGTCGCCTCCCTTGGAGAGAGTATGAGCCTGAAGTTCTTGCTCAGTTGCCAGGTTTAATCTAAATGTATGCAGAAACAATAGGTGGAAACCTTATCTTAAAATGTTGGGGAGGAGGGAGTTTTTACTTCAGCGCATTTACTCAGGAAGAAAGCATAACAGCAGGAGACTTTTCACCACTTATCATTGAGAGGGCTCATTTTGTTTGTGCAATGAGTATACAATGTAGCTCTTAGTCTCCCTCTTGACCTTTGAACCATGGCCTTTTTCACTTGACCCCTCATAAATCCAAACCGGGAACAAAGAGCCCAATTCTGGCTCTAATGAAATCAGCCAAAGGGCGCTCCTCAAGTCAATGAGGACAGGATTGGACCCCCTCCACAGACCAGCTGGCGGAGAGTGCCATCTGAACAAAGCTGTCTCCAGCAATGTTTTGCCAGCCACCAAGGAAAAAGGACAAAGGGTGCAAACACATGGCACAGCCTCAGGGAGCGACTTCAGTCGCATCCAAGAAATCTTTTAGTTGCCTCCATGCAGCCCCATAGCTATGGATTTTTTGCAGAGGGGGCCTTGGGGGGCACCACCAGCTAATTACATCAAAGGCTCCAGGGCAAGGGGGGCCCCTGCCTGGCGTGCACCCACACAGCCCCCACTAGAGCCTTCCTCTGAGGTGAGCCAGAATCCCAATGTTAATAGACACTAAAAGTTCTAGAAAAGCTACCATGTTTTAAAAAAGAGAGAGCAGGAATCAAGCTTCCCCCCTCCCTCCCTCCCTCCCTCCCTCTCTCTCTCTCTCTCACACACACCTTTATTAGCATTACTCCTCCCTCACTCCTTCCCTGAGCCCAGGAGCCTGGAGCAGAAAATCCAACAGGAGGAACTAACTGCTGCAATCCAACCAATGTGTGTGTGACTCAGTCAACCACCAGTTGCTGCTGGGTCCTAAAGAGACTCATCTCATCGCAGATGAGCTCAAACAGGGAGATGCCGGGGCTCAGATCGATCAGGGGGTGAGGGGGCCGAAGGGAGGGAGGGGGAGCTGAAGATCAGGGGAGGGCCCCACAAAAACAGCGGCAGGACAGGCCCTGTGGGCCCCACGTTAGCTACGGGCCTGCCTCCATGACAAACTAGCAAGGATCAGGGGCGTAGACTTTCCAATTTCCCGGGGGGGGCTGGGGCTGGTCCGGAGGCATTACTGTGCTAGGAGCAAGGGTGGCTGGAACCAGTTGCCCCCGGGCAGGGGTCTTTTTGTAGAAAAAGAGCTGCCAGAGCTCATTAGCATAACTCATTAGCATATGCCACACCCCGACATCACT